>NC_051177.1:65680108-65731226 GCF_013339695.2 Rhipicephalus sanguineus | reverse complement strand
CCAGGACCCGTCAAAAATTTTTTCGAGCAAGAATGTTTTGCCACAATACTCCATGTGGCACAGGAAAAAGGCAAAAATTTATCAGCAAAAGCTGCGATGTGCGAGCGCCACGTCTGGGACACTTGGCATGGAATGACCCTAAAATATAAGAGCTACAGAAAGATCACGAAGGTCCTGATACTGTAGGAGGCATTTGACACACGACGTACGTTTAGCACTATTGCTAATGCTAAAACGTACGTCGTGTGTCAAGTACCTTATATATATAAGGTATGATATATATAAATATATATATTTTAGCGGTTTGGTATGGAGAGTTCTGTACAGAAACTGAAATACAGAAAACACCGTCCAGAAAATACAGCGAGACACATTACTGTCAGAAATGAGTTGTAGATATGAAAAGCAATAGTTTCGCTAACATCGTGCATTACTGTCAAATGCGGCAATATACTAGACCCTGGCACAAACATAGCATAGCCAAGCAGTCAGTTTTTATGAATAGGAATCAATGGCCAGCCATCAAGCACTTCTTTGCGACATACCATTACATATTTTTTATGTGGCATACACGCAAAACATGGCAACATGTGTAGTTCTCATGTAGTACAGGATTTCTCATGTAGTCAATCTGAGATACAGGACCCCCAATAGGTGACACAGCTTGCGTGCATGAGCTTGGCCAGTGTCGTGTTCCTAGACCATGTCAGGGTCAGGTGGCATTCTGGCGAAAAGGAACAGCAGGTTGCACTGATTCGAGACCACTCACGGCCAGACCTTAAGCGTGGCTATTCCGAATTCTTGGGACCACGTCCCTTGACTACCTCGAGACAACGAAGTTTCCAAGGAGGGCTTCCTGGTCAAATGCAGCTGTAGAGCTTCAATGTGCAGGTCTTTGAAGCAACCTGAAATAGTCAAGTGCACAAAAATAAACCACATGATTACAGACAGATCGATCACCTTTTAATCTGACAAGGGCAGCGCTCACACACCAGATTCCATGAAGTGTCATGGCAATGAACAAAACCAGGGATACTCATTAACTTTGCTGTACTTTGAGGGTCTGTTACTCCCTTAGCCAGCTGCAACTGTTTCCGCTGCATGACTCCGTACAATTAGAAGGATGTTTTTTTAGAGAACGCATATTTCTTATCAAAATTGTATAATAGTCATGCTCAAGATGTTTTCGCGCACACACTCTATGTCAAGAAGGACAATAGTTTGCTGCAACTAAAATGGCAATGAATAGATTAATTAACAAAAAAACTCATTAATTAACTTTTAATTTCCTGACCTGGAGGTAGTTGTTTTATATTAGAAAGTTGTATCGCGTGCCAATTTATGGCATACACATTTTTTTAATCGCGAAAGTTACACGTAATTCGTGATATTCATCCTTGAATTTCAAGGACGAAATCGAAACTGATAGCGCCTGACGTGCAGGAAACGTCGCTATCTCTGTTACGTAAGCTCGGAGCTACACGTGAAAGAAGGTGATGATAGTTTAATGAAGGTGGGCCGAAGCAGAATGTGATCAGGAAAATCTGCAAGCATTCAGAAATAACACAAGTAAACAGCTTATTATTTGGGTGCGATGTGTGGTACTTATCTGTAAACATAGAAAGAAAAGGTTGATATTACTGCCGTTTTCGGATGCGCGCATCTCGAAAGAAACAAATGAGCACCAAACGCCACATGCAAAGGTAAGGCGATCCGCTGACGCAAGTTAGATGACTTGCCAGTTTTCCACGAAAAGGTACGACCACGACGCGCCTTCATTCAAATTTCGTCACTCCTTGTCGCGGGCAGCTCCGGTCTGACGTAACAGAAAAAACCGCGTTTTCTGTGTGCCAGACACGATC
Organism: Rhipicephalus sanguineus; assembly: GCF_013339695.2. Classification (NCBI taxonomy): domain Eukaryota; kingdom Metazoa; phylum Arthropoda; class Arachnida; order Ixodida; family Ixodidae; genus Rhipicephalus; species Rhipicephalus sanguineus. Next base: position 65,729,364 of record NC_051177.1, on the reverse strand, counting down.
AGTTTTGATTTAGCCCTTAAAATTTCACAATAAATATCTCGAGTTACGTAAAACTTTCATGATTTCTGAAAAATGGGTATACCATAAAGCGGCACGCACTACAAATTTCTAATATAAACAACTGCCCTCAAGTCAATAAATAAAAATTAGTTAACGGGTTTTTGTTAATTAGTCCCGTCAACGCATTTTTTGTTGCGGCAGAATATTTTCCGCCTCGAACTAGAGTACTACTGGAGCGTGACTGTCATAGAGTTTTTTTATAAAAGATATGTACTGTCTGAAAAAAAATCACCCTGTATAGCATGGCAAGCAGTATTTTAATAATAATAATAATTGTTGGGGTTTGACGTCCCAAAACCACGATAAGATTATGAGAGACGCCGTAGTGGAGGGCTTCGGAAGTTTCGACCACATGGAGTTCTTTAACGTGCACCTAAATCTAAGCACACGGGTCTAAACCATTTTTCGCCTCCATCGAAAATGCGGCCGCGGCGGCCAGGATTCGATCCCGCAACCTGCGGGTCAGCAGTAGAGCACCATAACCACTAGACTAGCAGTATTTTAACGAAGACCTGTAGGTCGCGGGATCGAGTCCCGGCCTCGGCGGCTGCATTTTCGTTGGAGGCAAAAATGTTTGAGGCCCGTGTACTTAGATTTAGCTGCACGTTAAAGAACCCCAGGTAGTCGAAATTTCCAGAGCCCTCTACTACGGCGTCTCTCAATCATATCGTGGTTTTGGGATGTTAAACGCCAAATGTTATTATTAGTTTAACGAAGAAAACGGCAAAATGTGTATACAGCTACACAAAATATGGCGTATGTACGACAAGACTAGGTTTGCCTTCACTGCCTTCTTTCTGTCGCATCATTGTGAGCGTGCCCTTCTAGTGCCTGGCTTCAGAACAGCTGCACGAAGGTGCAGCTATTCTAAAGGCCTAATGTGCATTTTTTAATCAGATCTATATCAACAGGCAAAGGTCTCGTTTTTCCGTTTGTCTGGAAGGACAACCCACCAGCCAGCGTTGACCAGTATAGAGGGTTGGGAGCAACTCGGGCAAACTGTGCAGCACAAACATCACCTCAAACCTCAAACAATCGAGGTGAATGAGAAGCGGTCAAACAAAAAGGAACAGTGCTGAAGTGACTTATATACATATTAAAAACAACAGCGGATTATGGCACGAAATTGGGACAATTAAGGTGCATTGTAAAAGAATGTCAAATGAGGTACCCTGCTGTAAAAAGTGCTAAATATTCATTGCAGACTATGGCGAATAGAATTCAAATAGGATACAGCGAGTGTTTCGAGGTATAATGACGAAGCAATAATTGCTAGAGATTTATGAGCGAAAAGCACAATGCGATTTAAGCGGTGCTACATAGTGGGAGATCACGGATTAATTTCAACTACCTGGAGTTCTTCAACGTGCACAAATCAGAGGGCATGGGAGTTTCTGTATCTCGCCCCCTTCTAAATGCCAGCTGCCAGGGTCAGGAATAGAACCCACGTCCTTGGGCTTCGCAGCGTAACGCTTCCAAGTCCATTTTAAGGGATTTTTGTCCCACTGCCCACAACATCACTGTAGACTGTATCTTTGTGTTTGAAAATAATAACGAACTGAACCACGGCTGGTATAACAAAGGCATCCAATATCCACGAAACCCAGCGTTTGAGCAGTATGTTTACTGCAATTATTACTAGCCGGTGTTGTGTTTACTATTAGGTACTAGCACCACACCACATTAGACAAAGCAAGTATCACAGGAGGATGAGGTTATGCTCGTATGCAGTTTGTGGAAAAAAAAAAAAAAAAAACCCTACAACTTTGAAGTGAACTCACATTTACCTTTGTTGCATGATATTTTTTAGCATCATAAGATCAAGTCACCACTGTTTCAATTAAATGAAACCGTGCTACAAAAGCTATTGCATCAAAGTTTTATAGCAGTTACGCACGCACGCACGCACGCACGGACGCGCGCGCACGCACGCACGCACGCACGCGCACACACATACACACACACACACACACACACACACACACACACACACACAAACAAACAAACAAACAAGCAAACACGGCGAGAAGTTCGAATATGCAGCGAATAAATACGTATTAAACGTGTTTCAACGTCTGGGTAGCAAAGGAAAGAAACACTAAATTCTAGAGTTTCACGAGCCAAAATCATGATCTGGATATCAGGCATGTTCGGGCCGGGTGCATTAGATTGATTTTGATCAGCTGATCTTACTTACCCTTCAAATATATATCGGTGCAACGTTGCTCTACGTGTAACCACACTCGACTTGCAACCGAGATTTCAACTCGCAATTTCATGTTTTTCTGGCATGTATGGAATAAGGAAACACGATATTGGCGCGCACCACCTCCGTTTTACCCGCTACTGGATAGTCCAGTGCGGTTTTCGTCGTTGCCAAGCCATTGAAACACGATAGCAAAATCCGTGCAACTGGAACATCAGAAAGACAAGTGGCAAAGCTACGTGTGAAGCGAATTAAAAGAGTTGTAGGCAGAAGCCGGCAGAACTCACCTGAAATCTATAACGACCGTAGGAGCGTCGTCCACAGGCTTCGTCTGTCGGTGCCACTGGGATCCGTCATGCGCTGCCATCTTGCTCAGGCAAGTTCACGACGAAACGAAGCTTACTGCAGGGACTTCTCCGTCCGGAGGCTGCTTTTCCCAAACACTGAGTGACCACTGCTTCAGCCAGTCACGGCAAGCGTGAGCCGACGACACGATACTACGCCACGAATGCATAGCACGGAAGGAAAGTCACTTGCAATCACGCCTGACGACACAGATTATTCTGGCGGACTAAAGAACGACCACAACGAGACGGATCACGAACAATGCCGTCTCACGACGCCAGGCCAAAAATGGCTGTCTCGTATTGATGGCTTCGGCTTTGGATTAAAGTAGCCTCCACGAACGCCTAAATGGTTTCGGTTTTGTTTTGGTGCTATAGAACACACATCCATGCATAGTTTAAAGCTCTATTGAATAATATCAGGGTGGAGGAGGCGAAGCGTGCCCTGTGTGTGTCTGTAAGGGCTGTACGGTGGGAGGGGGCGCAGGTGAACGTGCATCCCCTGCTCTAGGGGCTAGGGAGAGTGCGGTGAGGCCGTGTGTGCGTGCATAGCTGTGCTCAACGTTTGCTGAGCGATTTGGTGGCCCGCGCGGATTATCGTGAAGATATAGTTTAGCTGGGGCGGGCAGAAATGATGACCACGCGAGCTATAATTCTGGTAGTATTGTCGCTCTTTAGGAGACGCGGTAAAGGCGTCGCCTTGATAACCGGTCTGCGCGGTTATCATGCCAGCTTTGCGGCACATGTTTTTACGGGCCGTCGAGTTAGATGTGTTCCCGATCGCCAGTGCGTTCAACACCATGCACGTCCATTTCACTAATGAATGTATGTTTTCTGCCATACATGCTGTCGTAGGAATCTACAAACCTCGCTTGCAAACGTGCGAAGATTCGCAAATTTGTCAGCGCTGCCATTGTTAAACGTTGTCATAACTCTGAATGTTTCGCTTGGGGGCAAGATTTTTTAAGAACCCTGTTTACTTGTAGGACGTTTTCGAAGCGCCGTTTCAGCAATATCGTAACTGAAGCCATAACACAATACGTGCGTGATTCCACATTTTACGAATCCATGTTATATATTCTCAACCAAAATTTTTCGGTATACCACAAGCCAAAGCAGCGAACTGTATCTTGGTCGCAGCCAGTGAAGCTTTCTTTTAAAAAAAAAACCCACCCTGTATATGCAGAACCATCACTGACTCCCTTGGAGCAAGGGAGTCATCTATTTCATTCAGGAGCGTCGACCAGAGCATTGTGACTCCCCTTAGAAAAAAAGGTGGTCATCGGCTGCCACAAAGAGAGTCAAGCAGACGTGACTCCCTTTTGACTCTCTTTTTTTTAAGAGTGTACGTAGCACTATCCAGGCCTACCAGCCTCGACGGCCCATGCCTCACCAACGTGGAAGGTGGCTTCAGGTTCCGACATGTGGCCGGCTCTGTCGACAGACAATTTGTCGACGAAATGACCTAGGCATCCACGAATTCCAACAGCTCTACTATACCACATACTTCAATATGGACCCTCTTCACCACGGTCACGACCGGATCCTATAACAAGTCATGACCAGCTGCTGGTGCTCACTGATCACGGTGATGATGCCCTTGTTCAAGAACTGTCAAGAACCTCACATGCACACGGGTTCGTGAAGCGCGCGTGCGTTCTCGGGACACGTATAAGCACTACATATCAGCTTACCGCTTCTGGTGTTGGTAATACCCACGTTGTCACTGGTAGCGTTACCCAACCGTAAACAACTGCTTATATAACACGTATGCAGCTCTTCAACATATATATGTGTGCGTATAAAATATATAAAATCTTTAGCGTCATTTTGTAACGTGTCCCTCAGTAAAAAAAGTTACGCCACAGTCACCTACCCGCCGCATGCTTCGCATAACATCGACTCTCACGGTACGTGGGATCTGCCGATCTTTTTAATGAAAACAGCGTCAAGTGACAAGAAAGAAAGGAAACAACCAAAAAAGAAACGTTAGAGAAAAAGGAAAAAAAATCGGCAGAGCCCACCGATTCTGGGCGTCGATGTCATGCGTAGCAGTAGGCAATTTGTGGCCTATATCAATTTTTTTTATTGCGTTCAGTCAAGCGTTGAGTCAAGCGTTGCTAGTTCAACCAACTTCTTTCTGCATTTTGAGTCTTTATATTGTGGGCACGCACGTAGCGAGGAATAACACTTGCTAAAGGCCTTGACTATTTTAGGAAAGCACCTATTTTGGCGAAAGTACCTATTTCAGGAAGTAAAAAAAATCACGTCATATCCACGAAGTGAATGATGATTGCGGAGCTGGCTCGGAGATAATCGGGTACACCGTGAATGCTCCGTACAATTCCTCTACTCTCATATAAAGACGCCACACGTTGTTAGTGTAGCGATTATGGTCAGGTTGTTGTTGAACCACAAGCGGTCGCAGACCTTGCAGCTGTGGCCGAACGTGTGGTCGAGGAAATCGCGCTTGAAGCGCGCGTCAGCGCCACCAACTTCAGGTAGCGACCGCTCTCGGCGCTTGGCCGCTGCATCCCGAGCCCGTACCTCTTCGAGGTTCTCTTGCCAGCGCTTCCGCGCTGCTTTGTCTTCGCGGGCTTGTATGTCGGGGTCCGCACGACGCTAACGTCTCTCAGCGGCCTCGCGAGCTCTCACCGCATGAACTTGGCGGCGAGCCCACACTGCTGCCTTGCGAGCCCCCCACTTCGCCGCCTTGTCTTCTTCGTTCATGTTATTAGTATCGAAGTGCACTGGCGGAGTGGAGCGAGCGCCGCATGCTACACTTGGCTATGCTATATGTGGTTTTGCCTGCGTTAATATCAATCAAGGCGCTCAAAGAACAAAAGGAAAAATACCTCTTTCACGCAAGCTGCGTCTGGAGCGGTCGCCTCTGGAACTAAGGTTACGCTTAAGGCGCGGGACTTTGCCTCAGCTTAAGCACCTGCGAGCCAGCTCACAATAATTGGGGGGGGGGGGGCGCAGGTGTCCTAGGGTTCTCTGACTTATATGCGCATTCCATGGGTTGTGGTATGCGGGTATGTGTCACACGTTACTGTAGGAAAGGGTTTCCTGACGTACGCAAAAAGTATCTCGCGCAATTCATATAAGCGTGTTCGTCATACCTCAATGCACTCCCATGCAAACATTGAAATGTGTCAAGCAGAGGACCACGAGAGCGCTCAGACGTAGGCGGCTAGATAGAACGATAGGTACGCAGGTACAAACGGCCAAACTGACATTGGTTCGCTAATAAATGCTTCGCATTAAAAAAACTAAAATCAACCAAGCGGAGTTTCTACAAAATTTTTATATTTACAGGTTTTGTCCATATGTGGTTGCTAAAAATGACCATTGTGGGCCATCGGGGGATAGCGATATTTTTGAATTCAAAAACATAAATAAATAATTAATTAATTTATTTATTTATTTATTTATTTATTTATTTATTTATTTATTTATTTATTTATTTATTTATTTATTTATTTATTTACTTACTCACTGACCAGCATTGCGGCTTATCGAAGATGAGCAGAGCATGTGGACATTTGCTACGTTTTTTTTAGCATATGTCTCTTAGGATCAAATAAAGCTCTTGTCTGTCTGTCTGTCTGTCTGTCTGTCTGTCTGTCTGTCTGTCTGTCTGTCTGTCTGTCTGTCTGTCTGTCTGTCTGTCTGTCTGTCTGTCTGTCTGTCTGTCTGTCTGTCTGTCGCAGCAGCTTGCAGGAACCAAAATAATGAACAAAGCGCGTCTTTACTATCTGCGATAAGCCAGCAAGTTCGTCACCAATTTAATCGTGGCAGGGGTGGTGTGGGTCTTTGCGGGAAGAGCCTAACAAACCAAACCTTCGCTTGGTGTTGGCTTTCAGCGCGTGCGCGTTCTCTGGGTGATCTCATCACGCCGCTTCGTTATGAGACGCTGAGCGGGCACCAAGTCAACGTCTTGGGCGTGCACTTATAAAGAATGGACAGGCCGTACTCGCATGGTTTTTATATGCCTTCTTTCTGTTCCGTTAAGCACCATACACACCGCACCACACCATACCACACTATACCACACGCAACATACACAACAGACACAACACACGCACAACAAACATACACGCTCATACACACACAACCCACACAAACACACACACTGTACCTACGTTTATTCAAAGGTATACCAAGAGGATAACCCCATGCCATTTACGGTGGCGTACAACTTAGGAAAGATGGTTTTGAAGAAAATATATTTATGCGCACACACCACTAATGGCCATTCATTGCCTATGTATATATCGCGAAAGGCGAGCTTTTCACTGAAAGTAACACATTGAACATTATTTAGTAAGGTCTTAGGAATTTGAAATTCATAATGGCCCAACTTATGAAGTAAAAGTAAAAGGTTTTCCCAAGTGCGAAAAGAAACAACCCACGCTACTCAAAGAACAGGCGGCTGTACGCGGTAAGGTGGGAGCGGTAATATTCATCAGTCGGTACGGGCCAACCGTAAGTACACCGTGTCGATGCGGCTCTCCGTTCTCCGGAGCAAATTATAAAATCGATGAAGCTTCACTAGCGTTCCACGCAGCTGCGGCAGCTTTTACTTTTTTTCACGATCTGGCCACAGCTTCGAAGTCCCAGAGCGGTATAAGATCGCAAGAAAGATGGGATATTACGTTAACAAGCGGTTATCCGTTATATTTAAAATATTGAAGGAAAGAAGGTGACTTTTAAGGGCTCGTTTTTCTTTGTTCGACACAATGTTAATGAGAACTAACAGACAATAATGCCAAGGAAAATATAGGGGGTGTTATTTGTAGTAATTAGGATATAAATGTGAAGAAAGTAAAGTGGACGAAAAGATAACTTGCCGCCGGCAGGGAACGAACCTGCGACCTTCGAATAACGCGTCCGATGCTCTACCACTGAGCTACGGCGGCGGTCATCCCCTCGTCTTCTTTATGGTGTATATATGTGCATTTACGGCGCAGTAATCACGGGGTCAAGCTTGAGAGAGGGGCTATTTTATATCAAAGAATGTTAAAAGGCGTTTCGCTTTGATTATGGGGGCCTTTTCAACAGATGTTACATGCACAAATTTGGAAGTTTCCTGCGGTTCCAGCGTTAACTGCTATTTAATAGTACAAGTCACGCTCCTTTTTTAGAAAAAGATCGCGCAGCTTGCACACCGTGAAAACTCTACAAACTGCGGAGCATAGCTAAGGACTCGTCTGCCTTTGTTGATGCTTGACTTGTGCGTGTCTGAGACGAAGGTGCGTGTACGCCTGTCTTTGTTTGCGCTCGGCCTTCGTTGTAGTCTTCCGAACCTGAAGGTTACTTTGCATTCGCTGAAGGTGCGCCTCCTCTTTTATACTTCCGCAGATCTGCACTGAACTTCCGGCGCTGGCGTTTCGCTGTCGCTAGCCTGGCTCGCATAGACGAATTAGCCCTTCGGCGACGCTGGCTTTCGCGGGCAAGCAAGCGCCGATATTTCAAACGTGCAGCTTGCTCGCCGTATACGGCGGGAAAGGAAAGCTTTATTTGTGATGCAGTGACGGCCTCTGTTGACCTATTTGGTAATAACTTGACCTCTAGCGCTCCTCTCTTGACCAATTGTCGCATTGACCTAACCTGTAGTGCCTTTTTACGATCTATTTTGCTATTGACTTACCCTGTAGCACTCTCTCTCTCTCTCTCGACCAATTATCGCACCTTGAGCGTGACGGTAAGCGACAACATGAGACGACAGCCCGGGCCCCTAAAGTGCTCCGCGCTTAACGCTAGGCTGGCGCGTTCACAACACTAAAGCTGAAGGAGCGGCCTTTCTATAGAGCCCGTCGTAAACTCGCTTGGGGCGACTACTGCAAATACTCGCAGCAAGCGACCTACTACGTAATAAATTGTTATAATTTTGCGGGCCCACTACGCCATTACTCATCATTCTGCGGGGAAGCGAGGTAACAACTACGCCTCTCTAAGGTATTATGCGCATTTTGTTGATGATGTGGCTAGTGGCAATGAAGGATTATGGCTGAGCCCTTTGTAATGCGTGGGAAGCTTTAATCCACCCAATAGCAACGCATTTCGCATTGTGTGACGCCTGGTTCTTATTTTGCTCTTCTACCATGCTATATTACTACCGGTGACGTGATTCCTCCATCCCTTTCTCAAGTGTAGGATAGCACAGCAGTTTTTCTAGACTGGTCAACATCCCTCCCTCTTTCCTTTCTTAACTGTTCCTTCCTTTGTGCCCGAAATGACGTCTATATAGGGTATTCTTGCGATGGAGCTTTAACTACTGGCGTGGCTCTGTGGTAGGATACTCGCCTACTGTGCAGAGCGCCTAGGTTCAAGTCCCACTCAAACCGTGTTTTTGTTTGTTTGTTTTAACAGCGGAGTTGATTAAGCCGACCGGTAGTCTACGCAGAGCGAACAGAAATCATAGTCATCATGAACCGGCACGCGCTCTCTTTGCCCTCTTCTTCATCGTCGTGGTCTTCCTTTTTTGCTTCACTCCCACAACTCACGCGCCGGTCTCTCCGGCGCGGGATGCCATAACTCTGATGGGCGAGAGAATGAGAAAGAAAGAAAGAAAGAAAGAAAGACAGACAGACAGACAGACAGAAAGAAAGAAAGAAAGAAAGAAAGAAAGAAAGAAAGAAAGAAAGAAGAGAGAAAGAAAGAAAGAAAGAAAGACAGACAGACAGAAAGAAAGAAAGAAAGAAAGAAAGAAAGAAAGAAAGAAAGAAAGAAAGAAAGAAAGAAAGAAAGAAAGAAAGAAAGAAAGAAAGAAAGAAAGAAAGAAAGAGAAGTAAAGACAGAGAATGATAGAAATTGTTGGGGGGAAAATTTCTTGGCGAGTGGAGATTTTAACCCGCGCTCCTACGATCCGAAGGCTAGCGTCCTAACCATTCGGCTATCCAAGCACGCTAGGAGCGCATCGCATAGTTTTTTATAGTGTAGTATAACAAGGGGATGGCAAACGGAAATGAGGGCGAGGAGGACAGAAGTGAGGTTGAGGATGGAGAAAAGGAGAAGGGGAGAACGAGTGCATGGAAAGAGAAAAACAGAAAAAGAAAGACAGAAATGTATAGAAAGAAAGGGAAGAGAAACAGATATGAAAAGAAGATAGAACAAAAATATCCATAAAAGTGAACTTATGATATATATATATATATACATATATATATATATATATATATATATATATATATATATATATATATGCATACGTTCACGTTCCTTGTTTCTGGTGCTTAATAGGTAGTACTAAGTGCAGGAGCACATAGGAAAAAAACAAATTTAATCGACGTTTCGACCTAATGTATGGTGAGATTGAGCATGTGGTAATCTCGGAGTTCATGGATACACAATCTAAAATCTCGGTTGTTCCAGAAATATTAACGCCGGAAAGGCAATCGGGAAAATTACAGAAGCGATCACCTACCTTCTTTTGTGAAATTTACATTTTAGATCCACTTGCACTTGTCGCAGATAAATTAAAAGAGTCAAGCGTGTGCTATTTATTATCAATGCGATTACTGGAATGCAAGCTTAAACTTCGAGCACAAGAAGGGATCGCTTACCTTTAATTCTGTATAAGAATCACATCTTCTCTGTGGGTGGTAGGTTATCAGCAAAAAAAAAAAAAAAAGAACGGCTTTCGTTCTTATGGGTCGTTGGAAGTCAGCTAATCGTTGACGTCCTTTTCAAGAAATGTGCTTGTTGTAATGACGTTTTATTTATATATACGTCGATTTGGGGCCTCGTATGGCCCTGTAAGTATCCTTCGCAAGCTTAGGGCTTTTCGATTTCCTAGTTTCATTTTCTTTACCGACTATCACTGCCGGTCGTTTCAGGGAAAGAGGATCTGTGCATGTGAAGCTTTAGTCGCTGAACGAGACAGTTTTTATCAACGACCTAAGTTTCATTTGTAATGTTCCTCTTTCACTGAAGGCACCCGTAGGGATGAAAAGAAAACCAAAAGGAACATTAGTGACATATTAAGTGGTAGCCGTTTTTCAAGATAAAAACAGTGAAGGCTAATTACCTCTCACGTCAAAGAAAACCAGCCAATAAGGCAGAGTGAGCTTCAGACTACCGAAGCGTGTGCATGTCACTTCTACAGGACACTAGTCTCGTCTTCTACTGCAGAACAATTCCAGGCTGTTCCGTGCCACTGACAACAGAATCAACATGTCCCAGCTTCCTTGCAAGGCTCTATTATATCCTAGTGCAAGCTTGCCTCGTTTGCCGTATCAGGGTCACCTACAATCGCTACACGCATGACAAGTGATAACACGGAAGCCCAAGTATTACATAACACACAACATAGGCTTACAGCGGACATAACGTCAAAAGTGAGTCCTTAGGCCATTGAATGATAGTAATAAGATAAAAAAGAGAAATCTTTTTACTTTCAGCTGCTAGGCACACTTCACAAGTCCAGGCGCTGACAAATGTTTAGCAGTGTGGGTTTCTGGGCCAGTTAGTACACGATGACAGAGTGAATGGCTCCAGCAGGTTAGGAATTGAGCACGAGAAGAGAAACGCACCGGACAAAGGCTGCACTTACAATTGACAAACGTATCTCGTTTCACAAAAGTGTGCACGGTCACGTTCGAAGACAACGCCCATCCCGCGGGGTTGACTTTTGCAAACACTACTGCAGCAAGCACGTCTCTATGGGTTGCGCTGGCCTATCTCGCAATGCTGGGCGTCGGCTGCCGTTTCCACAATCTGCTGCTGCTTGCAGTCAAAGAAGAGGTTAAAAAGTGACGGAAGAGTATGTTGCATGATGCCTTCACATGGTGTGTCAGTTCTTCTGTAAGGTTGAAAGTTCAGCGAAGGACAGCTTAAGATGAGGCCAGAAAGGAAAGATCTATGTGTCCTACAGGAAAAAAGTATACGTAGTAATGAAAAATGTTGTGTCTCGTCAGGTTGTCCTGGCTGTTGTCCCTGCTGTTCACTTGCTGCATGTTGAGTTATCGACAGAACCGCCTGCTCTCTCAGTTGCCGTCCATCCAATCAAATTAATCGGGATAACGTCTACAACCATCCTTCTCTCCATCCAGCTTCGAAAATAGAAATAAAATGTCATTTCTGTGTTCTTATGTAAATAAAGGTTGAGTCTACATTTTGTATACCACTTGCGTTACTCAAGAAGTTGCCTTTTATGGACATTTCAACATTCGGCGAATAACTATCCCCTATAGCCTCTGCGCGCTAATAAAAAAATTAGGAGTCTTTCCCCTATCGGGAAAATCGAGACAAGCGAAGTTTGGCGTGTCAGTACCCGATCTACAGCATTTCTTTCTTTCTTTCTTTCTTTCTTTCTTTCTTTCTTTCTTTCTTTCTTTCTTTCTTTCTTTCTTTCTTTCTTTCTTTCTTTCTTTCTTTCCAACGCGTTGCGCAACCCTAACCTTTTTTTCTTCCTCCATACCGGGAATTGGACCTTCATTCACGTGCTTAGCAGCGCAACACTTGAGTTGCGACAGGCAACAATGACATTCGTGCGTTAATATTCAGGCAACAATGAAATTTAGAGAGGAAAAGACAAGCCATCGCGAAAAAGATCAGATTGCCCTCCACGGTGGTCTAGTGCTTACACTCTAAAAACTGAAACTCCTGCAGTGAGAGTTATAGAGCTGTGTTACTCCCACAGATCTCATTATACTCTCTCTCAGGGAGGCGCTTTACTCTCTTTTGGCCAGGAGGAGTGAAAAGGCCTTTCACTCCTCCTGGCGAAAGAGAGTAAAGTGCCTGTTTCACTCCCGCATCCCACGAGAGAGTAAAAGGTTGTTTTACTCTCTTGCCATATAAAAGCTTGTTTCAGAGCTTGTTTTAGTCTTGCAACTCTCCAAATATAACGAGCTGTAAAGAAAATTTCGTGCAGTCTAATATCTTTGGCAGTAGCTCAATCGATGAAGTGACGGCGATAGATTCCTCGTCAACTTATCGCAACGAAAACCGCTGACATGGACAAAGAATCTGCGATCATAAATGTACGCGATTATACTCACACGTACGCACACTCTGAGTCAGGTCCTAGTTATTAACTGTCTAGAGGCGGCACGCCGCAGCGTACGCAATAAAATGCTGTGGACAGAAAGCACGAGAAAAAAAAAGAAGAAAAAAAAGGGGGGGGGACCTTTAGTTTCGCCTTTAAAACGCGACAGCGGTATTCGTACACACGCATGGTCGCGCGCGCGCGCGCGCGCACACACACACACACACACACACACACACACACACACACACACACACACACACACACACACACACACACACACACACACACACACACACACACACACACACACACACACACACACACTATCGCCTTCTCAATCGCTAGCTTGCCTGCGCTTCTCGATGGAGACGTATACACAGTGCCGCAAGGAAAGCCAAAGTGCAAACGCCCTCTCTCTCTTTGCATCTACCTCGACTTTTCGCTCACGACCAACCAACGCGGCTTTTTCGCTCAGAACCAATGACGCCGACGCCGCCGACACCGGAATTTCTGCGAGACGAGCTCTTTGACGCTATCGCGTCCAAAAAAAAAAAGATATATATAAACGCGACTTCCTTCAAGCAGCCGCTAAACGGGAGGGCTGTTACATGAGCCGCCGAGAGCAACACGATAACGCAACCTTACGACGCAGGCACGCAGGCGCGAGCGAGGAAAGACAAAATAAAAAAAACAGACACACACACACACACACACACACACACACACACACACACACGCGCGCGCGCACGTGCGTGCGTGCTCAAGTCGAAGTCTCGCCGTCGCCCGTCGCTGCCTTCGCCATTTTCTCCCGTTGCCCGGTCAACCCGGTCATCGAAGTTTCCGAATTGCTCAGATGTGCCGGCTGTGCGTGCCCGTGTCCTGTGTGTGCGCGACTCTGATCTCAACGCTGGACGTGAACGGCATTTAGCGACGGCAGTGCAACATCGCGTACTGTGAGCGTGTTCGTGTTGGTTTCATGATGGTCTGAAGACTCAAGCGTGCTTGCACCTTCGTGTATTCGTGTTCGGCCAGCACCTGGTTAGGCACAGTCGGAAATGCGAACGGTAAGTGGTGCTTCTGTGTTCTCAGTTTCGTGTCGCTCACGTGTGTAGTGCTGCACAGTGTGTCGCGTGGAAAGTACAATAAAAAGCAGAATGGAAAAGCATTTGGCGCACATACGTGTGATGCCTGATGCGCGTTTAAAAAGCTTTTGTGAAGGCACACGCTTCGCACGGCCAGTCTATCGAAGAGCGGGTACGCCTCAATGAAGACAATTTATGCTATACAATTTCTTTGCTTGACATAAAGCGTGAATGCGGCAGCGTGCTTTCAGAAAATATAAACAAGCGAGAGGCCGCGGTTATCACTCCGTCATGTGTGTATTAAGGCTAACTTTTGTTTTCAGTTGATTCAGTTATTGTAGTTGTCAGCCTCGGTTGTACGATGGTTGCGGTGCTCGCTGCCGACCCGAAAGTCGCGGCTTCGATCTCGGCCGCAGCGGTAGCATTTCGGTGGAGGCGAAACGCTAAACGCCTGTGTACTCTGCGATGTCAGTGCACGTTAAAGAAAACAGATGGGCGAAACTTCAGGAGCCCTTCGTCGCGCCCTTCACTTTTTTAGAAAAACGCCTATTTTCATAATTCATTTTCGGTAAAACACCCCCCTCCATCAGAATTTCGCTCCCCCCCTTCCCCTGTGGCTACGGGCCTGGCGTACGCTATTCCAAATCTCCCTAATATTAGTAAGTGGGAATACTTTTCGATAACAATCTTGCATTGCGCACTTTGTTCGTCTCTAAGACAAAAAAGAAACAGCATACCATATATAGGGTAATAACGTCATTAGGTTGGACTAGAACGAATAAATTATGCTGCAGAGATATGATTATGGCCATATTATGTGAAAGTTGTCTGCTAAGTGACAGCGTTTATGGTGAAGCACGTGCATTTTACGATATTGTCACTTAATCCGTGACAATTTTGTGACATAATTAGTGACATCTTGAACTTTCCTGAATTTCATGTGGATATTCTCATCGAGTTGAAGATGTGCGAGTTGTGCCAGGCTTATTCAGTCACATCAGTGCAAGTCAGCTCAATGCAATACTGATGGCAGAGGGACAATAATTAAAAAAATGTGACTCTCATAAGACTATTATGAAGCTTTGAAGCAAGGCTAAGCAGCCATTAAACATTATCACAGTTAAAAAAAAACTAATGTTCAGCAAGAACAGAACACCTTTCGTCATTTCTTATGGTTTACTTCTTTAAGTCATATGTAAGCTTCCTACCTTCATGCTTCTTGATGAATGTGAATATTGTGTTTAGTGCAGCACCAGAAGCAGTAGACAATGGCCCGCAGGTCACCAGATGACTCTATCGCAAATTCTCAAAGGATGTGCTGTTGTGCACCTACTCCTTGCTGCTGTATCATGCTTTGTTTTGAGCTCTTTCATTAGCATGATACACGGCAAACAACTTAATTTATCAGAAACTCAAATGCTGTGTTTTTGACGAAATGGTAGGTGTGGGGTGAACTTGAAACCACAAGTATTTGCTTTCTAGTCTCGCACAGGCAGTGAAATTTGTGGTTGGCTGTAGGTTGGCTGTAGGTTATGAATGTTTGTGCAGTTGGCAACACTACACTACTGAACTTGATGTGTATATTTGTAAATGCTGCAAGACTTAAAATGAAGGAAGGAAAGAAAGAAATAGATTGGAAGACAGGCAGGTTAGCCACTTCTCAAACTGGCTGGCCATGCTATGCAAAGGAAGAGGGTACGAGGAATAAAGGATAATACAAAAGAAACTTTACAGAAAAAGAACAAAGCAGGAAAGAAGAGTATGATGCCTCGTAAAGTCTGTCTCTAAGCTCACTTTTGCGTAAGAAGCACAGCAGCACTTTCAATGCTAACATCAAACGGGAGCAGCAATAAAAAAGCTCTGGAATCTGTTTTTCCTGAGATTAAAAAAAAACGCTTAATCTACACTGCCAGTTTTGTATTATGTACTGAATTAGTTCTTGGTGTTCGAGTGCATTAGGATAATAAATTTAGAGTTAAAAGATTGTTACATGCATGGACGTCTAACTGAATTTATGCCGGTTATCTGAATCAGGTATTGGTGTGCTTTACAGCTGTTTAGTGCAGCATGAAATAGTCACTGCAAAAAATCTGTACATTTTGTTTTTCTTTGCAGATGGTGCTCAAGATGGCACATGCAACGCTATGCAGCTGTGGACACCAGCAGCTTGATAAGAACTCTTGAAGCTCATCTGGATGCTTCACAGAACCTGGGTTGGTAGCAGTAATCTCGTTAGGAGAGAGTGATCAAATAGAATCCATTTCTGAATTGTGCAATGCATACCTGTGTTTAATGAAGCAAGTCATTGATACATTGGAAACATTGAGAGTATCACTATTTTGAGTCCAATGTCATGGTAGCTCTTATCTCAGTCATCCGATACAGTATGCAGAATCTGCACCTGCACTCTGTCATGCCTATAACACTATATTTAATTTACAGTGGAGTGCCTCGATAATAGACACCTGTAGCATGATATTGACTGTATTGTGAGGGATTCATAGTGTTCCTGGCGAAGTGATCAGTACTTATATAACGGCAGTGCTAAGAAGACAAGGACAAGAAAGTGCACATCAAGAGCGCTTACTCACAACTGAAAGCTTTATTGCCTAAACTTGAACCTCGCCTATTACCCGCCAACTAGTTCACATTCCCGTTTTGCTTCAAACAGTCAGTATTGTGATGCATTACCTTAACAATGAAGTGGCATATACATCGATATACATTGAAGCTCACTAGCGCATTGTTATTATGGTGTTTAACTTTATTTTTGTGTTTGGTAGTTTCAAAACCATTCACAATTTGCGACACAAATGTTAGTCCTGTTGTGAGTCACAACAGGACTAACATAGGATGGGCTGCATGCGCCTTGTGATTTAAGTTATCACTGTTAGGAAAATTTTTACATTCATTTCCACTTGATAGTTATATTAATTGCTTGTCTAGTTTGTGTTGGCTAGGGGAGATTTAAGGTAACAGCAAGCAGTAAGCAGCATATAAAATTTTCAGTATGCACGCATTTCATAGTTGGCAGAAGCAGGATGGTGCAGTGCTTACAGGCAGGTGCTATGTGCACAGCTGGTTTAGTCCGAAGTGCTGTGAGAAAGACAACATCTAGATGTTGCTTTGGCATAAACAGAGCTTTATGTTTAAATGTAAATTAAAAAATTGAGGCTGTCCACTGTGGCATGCCTCATAAGTACTATATATCTATATTTGTCCCGTCTAGCCTAGGATTTTAAATAATTTATTTGGGAGAACTTGCACTAAGTTTTGAGGATAAATGAATTATTTTTGTAATAGGAGTTGCCTCCACAAAACAACAAGCAACACTGCACACTAGCTATTGTACCTTGTTCTTTTGCTAGGTGTATAAAAACATGGCAGCAAAACATGGACAAGCAATTGAGCCTCGTCTTTCTGTATTATAATGCTGCGTCTTTCTAGATATTACAAGAATGAAAGTGTGCTGCACACTCTGCATATCTCACAAGAAAATACTTGGCAGCTTCTTAATTTTGTATTTTTCTGTTTTTTTGGAAAAGTCTGCAGTAAGAGAAGACAAGTGGGTATTTTGTATGGATGCAGAAAGCTTAAGACTTCTTTGCTTGATATCTTTTTCAGGAAGACTGAACACTTTTGGCAAAGCAGCAACAGTCCTGGCCCACCTGTTTGTCTACAAGACGGTCTCTTCTGTGAACACTCCTGTGCCTTACAGTATACTATACTGATGATCTTGTACATCTCTCAGTATTTAGGATTGTCAGCACTTGGACTGCTGCACTGTGTTATGCACGGTGCTGAGTCCAAACTTTCCAATAACAGTATGCATTTGAAAATTTTACATGGCTTGAAAAGATGCTGAATGTAAACTCATTTAATTTACTAAGCATGGTTCTTTACTGTTTTACAGCCGTTATTTATTCCCTGGTCAATTTTTATTCAACCTCATGGCATGTCCAGTCCTTGGCTCTAATGTGCCAAGCCACCACCAGTATTGATGGGCAATTTTTAATTCAAAGCATGTTATTGCCTAACTCCGAGGTAACTTTCCTGTCACGGTATTCGCGGATTCATTTTCAATGTGGCACTTCTGCATGAGCCATAAATTGAGCTGTTGAAGGTGACGAGGAACCAATTTTCCGGTCGCATTTCATGGCACTAGCGGGCATGTAAATATTGTAACCATTGGTCTACTATTTATGCATAATAATGCGGGTGAATAGGGTTGCGAAATAATGCCATGTTCCCAAGCTTAACTTTATAAATTTACATTATTTCTTAAAAATATGTGAATAAAGGCGACTGTGTTTACAAACCTTGGCAGATGGATCTATGGTCGACACCACAGGTCTTTATACAAAACATTGAACTGCACAATCATGCGTAACATGTTTTCATGCCTGAGGGCAAACTAATGCTATATATAAGAAAAATGGTACACCACCATGCCTAAGTGTTGCAAGCCTTTATTACTTATCGAGTTGCCTTCATGTGTAAGCAGACACCAAGTTCTCTGTGCATCAGAGGCATAGGCAGAAATTTTTTTTCGGGGGGGGGGGGGGTCGTCTCCTTGATTTGAAGTGGGAGCCGGGCAGGCAGATGTGTTCAGTTGTCATTTGGGGCTCTGTATGCCATAGCAAAAAAAATTTCGAGGGGGGGGGGGGGCGAGGGATGCCCGGTGGTGTGCCCCCCTGGCTACGCCACTGCTGTGCATGCCATCTCTTTGGATTGTACTTGCATACTGGCATTTCGAAGTGTATGTGTCTTGCTTTGTGATGAATTTTCGAACTATACTTTCATAATATTTTACTGCTGTGAATTAGTGCTCAGGTTGCATTGTGTATGTTGTTTCATCTCTTCAATAATGAGCATAGGTTCTGTGGTAGATGAAAATGTATAATTTACATTGACATTGTGAATGTTATTGTTTTGATTCTAATAAAGTGCTACAACCAGCATTTATTGTATCATTTGAAGTTTTAAGAATTTGTAATGCATTCAAACAAAAAGTCCTTGTACATGTAAAAGAAATTGTTCAGGCTCTGATATATAGGTCGTGGTTCTCAGCCATGGATGTTTTGGAGACCCCTTGTGGACTGGTGGAAGTGATGAGGGACCCCTTGCAGTGAGAAGTAAGGAGGGGGGGGGGGTGAGGGCTTATAAATTAGCACAACATGCAGCGTGAAACAGGTGCCTTGCGTTTCTCCGTGGCAAAGAATGGTCAAACTAAAGTGCCACGCCAATTCAATCTCAACAGCTTGTCACTAAGTTGTGCGATCTGCCGCCACATTTCAGCTGTTTCTCGCTACGCTTTCTCTTCAAATATGCAAGCCTGGAAAAGCACATGTGGTAGAAAATTGCAGTAAAAGCTTTACAGCCATCTCATGGAAAGCATAAGTCAGCTCCGCCGCAATGCATAACCGTTATGCGGTGAAGCAAAACAAAAAATAGTGGGGGCCGCTGTCATTGGACATATTGTTTCTTCAAAAAAGGCGTATTTTCTTTTTGTTCGAAGATGCGTTTCGCGGACCCCCAGAAATGGCTTCGCTGACCCCCCCCCCCCCCCCGCTTTAGAACCACTGCATGCTATAGATAATGCTTGCGTTACCAGATGGGTTTAATGATTCTTACAAAACATCGTGCAAATAAGCGACAGGCAGTAAACGGAAACAGATCAACTGTGATCGAACATTGATGGGTTGATCATTTATCAATGGTCGCATAATTTGTAGATTTGGAATCAACTACAGGTACACGAGGTAGTAGGAGTGCACATGGCACCCACTTTTTTCAGTTTTTATTTATCTGCTGCACTCATGTTCGTGCTATGTGTAATCCTGAATCACGAAAAAGTCAAGTTGTGTCCTACCGTGACAAAAATATTCTAATTAAAATGACACCTTATTTTCTGAAGAACAGCTGTTTCACTGAGGCATACAATAATGCCTTTTTTTTTTTAATAGGTACTGCACAATCTCTTCAGGAGTAGTGCCAACTACACGCGGACGTTCGCAATACAGAGGCGCAACAGTATTATCTTTTCTATTTTAAGGGAGACATGTCACTCGCGAATTAATGGACATCGTGCTTAACCTTGGTGGACGCCTTCGACATACATTTGAACGACGGCGTGATACGGAAGAGTAAGGGTTACTTAGTAAAAGGTAGCTAGTCTCCGAGTATAAAAGCAAATAAATACTGACTATGACTAATTCAGAAGCACTGTATGTCGTGCTTCAACGCGCGTAAGTGCTCATCACGCAAATATTCGTCTAACTGCTCAGAGGTGCCGCTGACCCTGCGTGCAGATCGCAACAGCACCTACACGCGCAATAAATGCACATGCTTGTATAGGTGTACGCTAAAATACCCTTGGAACTCTGACATCGACGTATGTAACAAAAATATGCGACATATGATGGTCTTCGAACAGCTGAGAACGCACTGCCGACACTTGCAGCTCGCGGCAAAAATAACTAAAACTGCTCCAACAGCACACGCTCGTAGAATACACATACGTGAGTTTCGCTATCTAAAGGTACTTTTCACGCCGGTATGGGCAAATTTTTGGGCGAGCGAGACATCCACGATGTATGGTGAACACACAAAAAACACACGTTTATCATTTCTCTTGCGGCACGACAAACGACGAACAGAAGTCGGAGCTGAAGGTGCTAACGGTGGCCTTCGTGAGTTCATGGCGCCGCGCTAACTATTTACTAACCTAATCCACGCGCAAACACACGCCGATGATGCAAAAAAAGAAGTAGCAAGCTCCGCCCTCTCGTTGCAAACCACTTGGTAAATATATAAGGCCGTGAAAAGTCAGCGAAGCACGCGGTGGCTCTGTGGCGTAGTAGTTAGAGTGTCTGCTTTCGGTGCTTGTGGTCATGAGTTCGATTCCTGTGTCGTGTGCGATTTGTATGTGTTGTCATATGTGCGTGTTTACATTGATGTCCATTTTCTAATTACCCCTAGAGATAAGCATTGCAGAAATTATTCCGTGAAACGCTGTTCGAGTGCCAAAATTTTTCTTTTTCGTAGCCGCTTTGTGTGCCGTAGCTGCCGCCACGTCAAGTTGCGCCATCTATGGAGGACAAAAACAACTAACCGATACATAATGTATGACCTTCGAGATTCCGGGATTGTCGCTCGCTAAGCCTGCATCGTTGATTATTTGAGTATGGCTCTCGAAAACGGTGCCGAATCGACACGAATACCTTGCTGTCGAAGCTTCAGGACGTGAACCTAAAGCAAATAAAAGCATCAGTTCGGAGATAACGAGCGACAGAGCGCGCGACGACCACTTGATAGATTCGAGGTGGACGGCAATCGCTTTCAGCGGCGCGGCCATGTTTACCGGGCGTGCGTATGCGCAGTTCACACCCGGTATTCCGGTGCCGGACAGACTAAAATCCTCTAATGTATGCGTTTCGGTTGCGAGCGCTCTACGTGTTTTGGTTGCGTGAATGTGTGCGCGTATGAATGTGCCATTTCCTGTGCTCGATTAATTTTATTTCAAAGCTGTTTCAACGTGATAGCTTTACTCCCTCGGAGGAGTGCTTTCACTCTATCGCAGACGGAGTGCTGTACTCCATGAGGAGGCGTTGAATCACTCCCTGTCTAGAGGGAGTTGTTTCACCCCGGAAAAGGGAGTGCCCAGCGGGACAAGCCAAAACTCTCACAAAGGGAGTGCCCCGATGCCCTTTCTTCTAAGAGTGTACGGTGCCGACTGCTGAGCCGAAGGTCGCGGTGTCGAGTCCCGGCTGCGGCGGCCGCATTTCGATGGAGGCAAAGCACTAGAGGCTCGTGTGCTTAGGTTTAGGCGCACGTTAAAGAACCCCAGGTGGCCGAAATTGCCGGAGCCCTACGATGTCTCACATATTAATATCGTGGTTTGGGGACGTAAAACCCCACAAAGTGTTATTAAAAGATCAGATCGCCCTAACAGAAACGCCAGATCTCCGACGAGCCCACGACCGAGAGAGCATCAGTTATTGAAAAACGGCGCATAAAAATACGCAAGTGACCGGAGCACTTTTGATGGCCACATTTATGTACGTCGGTGCCGGTATTATCGAGTACCATGCCGCAGCCACTACCACCGAAATATGCGACTCTTCGCTGGAAAAAATATGGAGCAGTGCCGACAAGAACAGGGCAAATTGAAACATGAAAGCGCGTCACAGCCGGAATAAGTACAGCAAGAAATATTGGTTTTTGCGCAATTATGGAGCGTAAGCGTACTTATTGTTTAAAAGAAACGTTTCTTCAGCATGCCTAGCAAACACAAAGACGCTAATGTCTTTCGGACTTTGTTCTATACTATGAAGAGTTGTCGAAGAAGTAATAATATTTATTGTCTTCAAAGTCGCCTCATTTGAGGATATAAAGGTTAAATATATACAAATGACCTATTTCCTTTCTTGCTTCCTTCCTTGAGACCAAATATGAAGGTACTTAATACTCAACTCCGCGTATTTTAAGAGCTAAAAATTAATTATTGCGTGGCGTGCGTGCTTGTTGCGTTTATTTCAGCTTTGAAAATGCAGCTGCTCCAGATATGCAGCAGAAGAGGTTGGCGACAGGGTGACTATGCTCGCACACAGTGACATATACACCTGCTGATCGATACTGGAAGTTGCAGTACAAACGTACCTCCCCAGATGCGAAGTTCTTACGGAAGTTTTATTCTGGAGGGCTAAGCACCAGAGCCGTTCTAAAGATAAGCGCCTAAGCCATGGGAAGTTCGCAAACGAAAATCTTCGCTGGGCTATCCTAGCACGTCCGTTGGCAATCAACAGTAAGTTTAATTGGCGAGCGTTTCGGGCTAAGCTATCTATCCATGAAGTGCACGAAATGTCTCATTGCTACAACTGGGATATCTCATATGGCGTAAAAGGAAACATCGTTCCCCCACTGGGGGAAAACAATTCTCATTATCGAAGTATAAACCAGAGCTGCATCGATTGTTTGGCGAGTGTGTAATCCTAATTTGCGAATAAAAGCTAAAGCCAGTGTTTCGCTACGGCCTTCTGCGGACTCTGCTCGTTTTTCAGACACACCCCGAATGAATGCTCCAAATGAATGCTTTCGCGCGTTTTTAAAGCCGGGGATATTGTGAAAAAGTAAAAAAATGTTGTGTTCAAGTGACTTCTTTTCCGAATACGTGCTCGGCAACCGCATTCTCTGTAGACTGTCTGCATTCCCTTAGCGAGCATGTGTGCTTATGCGAGCTGATTCGTGTCTGTTCGCAGTGGTGGTTCGCGCTCGGCAATTACTAGGCAATTCAAAATCTCCTTGTATTTTCTTCCACAGTCACACCTGGTATAATGCCCAGAAATGATCTTTAAGGCAGCAAAACAAAAAAATATATAAATAAACGAGCATTCATCATTTTTGTGTTATGCGTATAACTGCATCACCAATCCCCCCCCCCCCTATTTTTCTGTCTAAAGTAAACTCGAAAATATTGCTGACGGAGAAACTGCTGACGAATGATTGTCAAGGCCTTCAAGCTTGAGTGTAACATCTAGCACCATCTCGCGAAAAGGACGGCAGAGACGAAGCTTGCCGTAGAAAAGCACTTGGTTGCTGCTGACACCGCACTGCATGGCATTTCGAATGCTGGTTCACTTGCTCTTCATTCACAAAGCAAAAGCAACGCTTACGACGCGAGACAGAATGAAGTACACTTGTGGTAATAAATGGCTCTTGCATACTGGGAAAAAATAAACATGCCATGCAGGCCAAGGCGCAAAGAAACGGAGAGCCTAGTTCTTATTCGCGGTCATTTGTCAAGTCAAGAAAGTATGAAAAGTGATAACGTGGCAAATAGAGTGAAAATAGGTTACTGTAAGATAAATCGAATTCTTCTTTTATCTTGAATGTCCAAGATTATCTTCTGCATGGCGTTTTACGGGAAAGAACGCAATTCTGTGGAAGGTGAGTACTTGTGAAGCCTCGAAATATTGTTTAATGTGAACGACTGCCAGTATTCTTCAAACAACTAAACGGAAAATATTGCCGTACGCCCTTGAACAACAGTGGTGTCTTTATACAGCATTACCCCGAAGCTCTCTGTTCATAATAATCGTTATATACTCATCTACGTGAAGACGGTCCTGACCCTGTGTATCTGTATGTGTGTCTTCAGTCGAAGAGCAATCATTTTCCGAACGGAGACTTATCCGTTCAATATAGAACACAGAGGGACGCATTATGGGACGCCTTGCTTATTAGCAGAGACATGTGAAAAATGACATAAAACAATGTGCCGGTAGTGTCTCTCCCCTCCCATCCGATAAATGCAGTTCTGACATTTTGGTGCTGAGTTTTGTATGGTCGGGGCAGTGCAAACTTCCTATAACCTGAACCTGCAAGTGGACTGGCAATATTTATAACCCCATGCTAAGGAGTAATACGTTATGCATTCTATGAATTGTGGGTGTCAACGTCCAACGAGTATATCAAAGTATAACAGTAAGAATAAAATCGACAGTCAGAGATGTGATCTCGAAAACAGAGAGGGACATTTTCATGGATGTGCTTAGGAATAGTTTTCTTTCAACTATCGCGCCATAAAAAAAACCGTTGCAACAATACCTGACGCGCGTGACAGCAGTGGCAACCATGTTTCTTATCAATGAAATTCCACGTCAATAACTTACCGTCAGATTATGACTGTTTTAGTGCTACAGATTCTGAGATGAGGGAGGAGAGAGGGGGAAAGGGGGAGGAGATGAGAGAGTGGAGTGTAGAGGGTGAGTGAAGAGGGTTTGCGCACGCGCAGTAAGGGTGGTCACGCCGCGCACCACCACCACCACCACCACCACCGGATTGAACTCCGCTATAAGATGCTTCGCATCTAATATATTGTTCACAGCCTTAACAAATAGCACGTCTAAACAAACAAGCCTACACAGAAATAAGTATCCGACCATTAAATCATAAATCCACGAAGAGCCACACTTAGAAGTTAAAGACTTGCTCGAACAGCAAGTATCTCCTACTCGTATAGTCACCACATCATGAAAGGATCAATTGATTAGCCATGTGACAAAGCAACACACAGTGGATCTCTTGAAATCCCGCATGGTTGCACTTTTATAGTTGCTATCTTGGTGTTTTGCTTTATTCACTTTTCTCTTGCGCTCTTTTCTGTCTGTTGTCGGGACACAAAAGCAAATATGAGCGATTCCGTCTTGTAGAGCTGAGCTCAAGGTAGTTTCTATCAAAATCACTAAATCGCGGCTCCATTCAGACTATTCTTCGGCTCACAATACGTCCTAATTACAGCATCCCCGCCGTCATAACACTAAGGTGGTCACTCAGCCTTGAGAGAAAAAAGCAACGAAGTAAGCATGACATGTCACTAAAGAACAAACTGACTTTATATAAAGTGCTGGGCATTCCGGACCTCAACTGAAAAAAAAGTCAAAGGCGACACAAAATAAGCAAACGCCGCGCCACACACTCGGATACGCGTCTGTTACTGAGGCTCCCTGCTTGTTTTTTTTCTCTTTGCTTCTATTACGATATTTATTGTGTCAGTTGATATCTCAGTGACGTTTCTCTCAGAACACCAAGATTGTTATGCCTTAGCCAGCCGCTGTCAAGTAAGGCGCCGAAGTCCGTGGCACGCTTGCCTCAAGGAACCTCAGTTCAGCCACGCGTCAGCTACGCATTCCAGGACACGCCTGAACTGAGTTTCGTAAACACTGACGCTGCTGTTTACCTTTTATTTCCTGCGTCCTTTTATTTTGCGGCCGTCTCAAGACACGATACACCGTAGTGGAATGTGACAGAGGCATGTCTAGGAACCCCAACTCACTCGTGCGAATAGCAAACCCCAGAGGCATTGCTGCAGCAGATGCACACAAAAGACGGAACGGGAAGGCATTAAGTGTATATATACATGCAGAAAAGGAAGATGTAAGGATACGTATTTTAAACGTATGTAAAATATACCGGTCCGTCTGAAATGCAATGAGTTCATTAGATTTACATTTTGCCAAAGCTATGTTAAAAAGCTGAGGTCAAATTTAGAAAGATTGCGAATGACGGTAAAAGTGATAGTTGATAGAGTTGATAGCGATCAGTAGTCATTGAACAATATCTATGTAAGCAGCATGCATTTCGACAAGAGAATTTGTGTTGATAGTTATCCCACCGACAAAGACAAGTATTTTCTTGTCGAACTGGAGGTTCGAATAAGCGACAACCCTTGTTAGGCCATCGTTATTCACATCTTCGCCGTGTTCTAAGAAACCTCTCTCTTGTGTAACTCATACAAAAGTGTATGCGTAATAGTGTAACGCATGGTCTTATAATTGAAACCTTCCTAATATTCCTAATAAATGTCTTGACACTAAAAATACCAGAAGTTCATTTCAGTGAGCTGCAGCAAGAAGTTTTCCTGTCATATAGGTAATAAGACAGCCACTAAGAAATCTTATCGCGTAACAACGCAGTGTCCACAACTCGCGGGCACTTATTTTAGCTATATTTCATTATATTAGCTTTTAGTCGATAGTGGTCTCTGTCGACGATGATCGCTCACACTCTTTCAGTCTATTACTGATTCACATATCGACTCGACTGCTGATTATAAACCTTGACACATGTTTGAACGTTCTGACAAAGAACACGAAAAGCGCATTCCAATGACAATACAAAGCTCTGTTTTTCACGCAAGACTGAATTCCAGAGAAAGCGGGAGCCCAGAGGTGATGGAGAATTGTTGAACAGGAAATGTTTTTAGAGCCAACGTTTTGACACTTACACTTGTCCTCGTATGGGTAGCAGCTGCCTTGCCTGGCAGCGTACTTATGGTCGTCTTGTTTATTCTCTCCCAACCTCAAAAGGGGAGGAGGAGAAGAGCGAACTTGTACCCTTGTTCACGATAAATCTCTACCAACTAGTTAAACTTTCTGTCATTATAAGCTTCATTTATAGCCACGTTTATGTGTTATCGTTCTCATTTAGGGTGTCCGTGTCCGTGCGCCTACCTTGCGGATTATTTTCTTTATGCATTTGCTTGCATCGTTTGGTCAGGGAGGGGAAGCATGGAGATAGGGGCACGGCCTTAGCTTACTCTGGTAGCGTGGAAGTCGTTCATGCCTCCTAACAGCTCAAACTTACGATATTATATACCTTACATAGTGATGTGCGGATGAAAATTCAGGCACACGAGCTGCATTTTTCCAGCAGCTTCATAAGCTGTCAATGTGCCATTTCCTTATTCGAGAGCTACAAAAACTCTGTGCTCAAATGCAGCTTACAGATAAACTTGAACAGTGTAGAGCAAGGATCGTTCTTTGAAATTCTAGTCGAGGGAAACACAGCCATTATAGAAGTTCCCTGTTTCGCATAAATATGTATAAAAAAACAAAAAGAAAACATGAATCTATTTAGTACGCACCATAGACTAGAAAGACAGGAGATGGTCTTCCACTGTGCTTATCAGGTCGCACTAATCAATCTGGACATGAGAATAACGTTAAGGACTTTCTTGGTAAGAGAACCGAAGCCACACTAGTTTGGCTGTCGCTAACGGAGCTAAAAAAATAAAGTAACTTTGATGCACGAAGTTAAATGAATGATAAAGACGCAAACTGACGTAGTGGCAGCAAAAAGAGCAAATGTATAATTTATTTTACGATGTCCTTGGCTTGATATGCGCTTCAAATATTTCGTTCGTTTCCCCGGCATTAAACACCACTGCTCAGAAACCCTGGCACCACTACTCAGAAACCCGTCAAAGTTTAAGTACTGTATTTTCCTTTCTTAAAAGTTTAATTAATTTACAAACTACGAGAAGTAAAAAGAACAACTAAGGTTTGCAGAGGCTCATCCTAAAGGCAAGGCATCACTCTACCTGCCTCAGATAGCTTATTAAATTCAGCCGCTGCCCTGAAACTGTCAGCTCAAGATTGAAATCTTAGAGGTGCCCTATTATGAGCTGTCGAAGCGCCTTACATTCTTGGACATTTATGAGGCCTTTACTTGCAGGTTTCTTTCGGCAGTCTTCCTTGTTTTAAGGATCTCTCGAAAGATACGAAAGTAATTGAACTTTAGCGCTGCCTCAGTAATCACTTATTTGGTGCCTTTCGCTTCTTGACACGCGACACCTGGTTTCGAGCTAGCCTAAACTGACCCTTGACAGGAGTCAGAGGAAAATGAAAGCTTATCCTGTCCTCCATCCCCTTCAGGACACGTCACTGATTTGTGTAGCCGTTTTAGTTCTTTTTGCGATATTCCTTGCAGTTTAGGTTCCGTTAGCTTCGCGCTTGCATAGTGTTTGAGGTTGCAGAGCGCACCTTCCCACCACGTTTCGATAAAGGTTGTACTACCCACGCATCAAGGCACGATTAATGGAAATAAAACTTCCTGGAGAATGTTGTGGGATTTAGAGGTCTCTAAATGCTTAGCTTTCTTTTCCTCTACGACAACCCTTTTTACTTAAACTACTGCGCAGTGATCTTACACACAAACAGGCGTTCATGCTCTGTTTTCGGTACGCGTATAAGGACTGCGCATGCCTCATTTTCATTCGATCAAAAATTATTATATCATGCAAAACATTATTTGTATAGCGAACACCTCGAAAACGGATGGCGGTCAGTGGTGACCTTTTAACGAGTAGGTAAATTTACGTTAAATTGAATCATACATGAGCAACACTGCCTACCAATGGCTACTCTTGCTGAACACGTTTTTGACAAGGATTACGTGATTTTTGAAGCATGTAGACACTCCAAGATCTACGATTGGCATTGATTAACGCAAAAAGAAAAAGCCATTGTCACGCAGAAAGCCTACATTTAAACTCCTAATGTAGGTGAGCGTCAGAAGAAATCTGATGCAAGTACCGAAACCGTAAACGCAAAGGCTCGATGAATTACTCAAAGTTTAAGTAAGAAGTTCTCCTGTGTTAAAATATTTTTAAGCAGGAAAATGTTTCCATGCCATTAGGACTGCCTCCAGCAAATATTGAAATGTTACGAACACTGTCATAGAGGACTTAGCTCTCGCAGTTTATTCCTAAAATTGCCAAATCACAAAGGCAAGTACAACAAGGCATTCAAGCTTTAAAACGTGGCTCACGCAATGGAAAAAAGTATAGCTTCACTGGTCAAATCCTCAGGCGTTTTAGCCACACCATTTCGCTGTTCGGTACAAAACCTGCGGCACCATTTTTGATCACGTTAAATTAAAAAACGACATGCAGGAACGCCTACTTTTGCTACCTACGCAAAAATAAATGTAAGGATGTTGGTTTACATGTTACACGGTAAGAGGCACAAATAATTAGACTCACCCTAGCTTCCAACCTTCTCTCCGGTTGATTAGTTCTCCTTACTGAGTTTTTGCAACGGTTTGTGTTGAGGTGTTTCATCTGCCGCCATTGTTGATACTAAGCGATCAAGTGTTCGCAGAGCCATGTCGTATGTGCCAAAAGAACTTTCATTCCTTACGTGGGCATGGGAATAGGTTTAACGCATCCAGATATATCAATTACCATCGGCAGCTACATGTAGCCCATACCAGAATGATCGGCGAGTCGCCATTTGTCCCTCCTTTAGCAACAGTACAGTGTTCAGCTACTAAAAAGGTACGTGATGTGTTTAGGCAGTGGGAAAGATAAGAGCAAGCCTGTCTAAACCGAAATTCGTCCGCTATAAACCAACATGCGGCAAGCGTCGATTGCACTTACTTGTCACGTCTACCGATGGCGTAGTTTAGAGCTACGCAGGCGGGCATGAGTTGATGACGTCAATAGGCCAAGCCGGTTCACACAAAGCCGTTGCAATGTTGCACACTGAACAAAACGAAGGAGCATGCTTCGTCTGACTTTTTTTTTTGTTTCGGTAATGCAGCTTCCACGCGAGAAAAGAAATGTCAGCTAGAGTTCACTGCAAACAGCAAATCCTTGCAGAAGCACAATGCAAACAAAGAAAACAGGTATGAACCCTGAGCACGCGCATTCCTGAAACGGGAGTGTGTATTATTTTCTTCCATCCCTTCGTGGCATTTCTTCCCTTCGGCCTTCCTTAGTGATCGCTTCCAAACACTACTTAGTGAATGTCGAAATGGCTCCCTCTATTCACATGACGTGCCGTTTTCTTTTCGCTTCTCGTCATTTCTTTTCTTCTTCCCATTCATCCATTCCAGCTATTTTTCTCAGCCTGAAACACCGTCGGGCATCCAACGCCGTTTGGCCACCTTCTTGACTCAGTAGCTCTCACGCCTGCCTGACACTCAAGACTCTCTCAGGAGAGACACCACTGCTGTAGCCATCGAAGTGCATGTTAGTCCTCTGTAGCGTTTTGCGAAGTTCAAGCTCTCAAACAGTGTCCTCTGCTTCCACGTAGAGTGCCTTCGCAAAGCCCATTGTACAGCTCGGCGTGGCCAGTATATAGGGGTTTGGCGCGCTGCACTGACATTCTTCTGTGCTCTTCGATCGAGTGCGAACCGGCGACACATCCTTTTGTGGTCCCTGCAATCTATAACTTTTACAATAACCTGTGTGTGCATACGATAGTTGCATCAAACATACATGAACTGGAAAAATGAAGCCGCTATAAAATGCGAGTCATAAGGTTCGATTATTATATACAATCCACCTTCATTTCTTCAGATACTAAGTAAAAATGAGGGCATATTTGCCCATGATGCCTTACCACAGTTTTAATTTCAAATTTACTCAGAACAGTTGAGTGACCACAAATAAAAACGCTTAATGTGCGGTGCTCTACGTTCTTAATCATTCCCTTGTCATTAGGCGCACGGTACTCTACAAACAACTACATATTAATTTACGTTGATAAGTAAGAAGAAATCTGTATATGGGGAATTCGTAACATTCGCAAACGCCGTCTACTACGCACCAAATATTCCACATGTTTTGTTGAAATGTTATGGGAGAAAAATCAAAATGTACCTGTGAATATGCGAATGGTTTTTGCACCTCACGCCTTTGTTACTGTGACGCTCAAACCTATTCGTTAAAATATTAGGTAGGCAAGAAAAAGACAAAGCTGCGCATTGCAATGAGTTCGATAGACATGCTTTTGTTTTCTACAGTTGTCACTTGTCCCGTGAATAGGGAGGCATTCGCCGGGCAGATTCCAAGGGCTGACGTATCGGCCACCCGAAACGCACCACGAAAGCGCGGACAATTTAGAGTTGGTCCTTTTAGTGCGCCAGCGAATGCCGGTTGGGGTCCAAAGACCGAGTGAGAGCCAAGAGTTGATAACGCAAACAAAATATATTCTCAGTTAAGACAGTACAAGCATTAACCAAACATGCACACTCGGCTAGTATTAATTACAGCTCACAGTATAACTCAGATGGTGTTACCACACACGGGAACAAAACGAACGTATCATGCGCTACAAATGCAATCTCATACTATTCAAGAATGGTTAAAGTCCTGAATATTCACCAACGTGTCGAGTCCTCCTTTCATGGAAAGTAACTTGAATGCTTCTCTTCTAGGAAACACTCACGCAAACTCCAGCGCTGATCCTCGTTGTTCCCTTCCGTCGTCGGTCCCGAATGTTTCTCTTCCAGGACACACTCACGTAACTTGTCGCTGCTCATACGGCGTCATCATCAGATTCTTCCAGAGCGATGATCGGCTGACCGGACTACACCATAAACACCTCTTCTCTGGCCAACGAAACCACACTCAACATAACTTCACCATCTCCTGACCGACTGACTCCTCGCTGGTCGTCGGTGCACGCTTATATCCCCTCTCCCCCGGGTTCCAGAAGCGTCGGGAGTGTTCTTCGGAGTGCAGCACATACAAAGCTAGGAACGGGGAGAGATTCTTCTCGACGGTTCCACTCGCGGCGGCGTCGCTCGGCGTTGGATCATCTCTCTCTCCTAAATTATTCTAGCCTTTGCCGGGCGTTTGATCGGATACTGTCGGTTGGGGTGAGGAGGCGCGGTCCTAGCGTCTTTTGATACTTGTTTTTTTTTTTTCGTTGCACGTGCTTGTTGAGCGAACGGTTGGCGCCGTGGTTTTCTGCTGTCGTCTGAAGGCGGCCGCGCACGCGCCTTATAAACGCGCTCGTTTGTGACAACAGTATTTCGCTTCTCTACGTCATATTCATCTTCTCAGTGTCTAGTCTTGAGATTAAGAGAAAGCTTCTCAAGCTGAGATGTTTTTGTCGAAGGTACGCTTACAACAGTCAACTTCACAGGCACCAGTTTTTCAAGTGCCTGCCGCTTTTTCAGTGGTGATGCGATTTTGTTCAATGGGCGATTCGTTTTTCGTTTCGTTTTAATGAGAAGAAGTATAAAACTAATAGGCCTACTTGAGCTGATAAGTGTAAATGGAACCATGAAAAAAAGCGCTAGTTTGGCGTCATAAGCTGGCGTTTCAAACACCTAAAGAATTCAGTCATTTAGCCTAAGTGTCGATATTGCAGAAAAGGCTGCGTACGTTTGTTGTGGTTTCAATCTTTTTACTACTTCTTTTATCTTAGGGAGCCTAGGAGGCAATATTGTAATTTACTGTGAGAAAAAAGTTGTTTTTTTTTTCAGCTATGTGGAAAACATGAATGTGCATTGTCGCTAAAGCAGTCAGTTCTTTTTTTTTCAGCGATGAGCAAGACAACTTTCAAGGGCCTTGCAACACTACCCTCGCGGTAACAAAATACACGAGGATAAACGCCTCAGTGGTAACAAAAATAGGTGAAAGGAATCAGATTCAAAATAGAACAAGCACGTACAATCTTCTAAGGTCAGCAGGTGGTCAACGTGACTTGTACCAGTACCTATTCTTTTTAAATGCGAAGCATTTCTTAGCGAACTTCTGCGACTTTGAGCGTATCTATCTATGTATCTATCTGTCTATCTATCTATCTAGCCGCCTACGAGTTTGTGCTCGCCAGGACGTTTCGTTAATAGCATTTACACCAAAATTGGTATGGCGAAACATGACTTTATGACGAACATAAATGACAGGTCATAACATGAAAATCATGATATCCATGTCATGGACGCCATGATTTACATGACACTGTTTTGGTGCTCTTGCGGCCGTTTGGTTTGTTTGCTGTATACCAAAATTGGTATGGCGTGACGAGAGTGTATGACGAACATAAGTGACAGGTTCTAACGTGCAAATCATAACATGCATGTCATGCACAGCATGACTTACGTGCCACGCTCATGGTTCGCTGGCGGCCGTTTCAGTAGCCTGATATACACCAAAATAGGTATCTCGTGACGTAACTGTGTGACGAACATAAATAACAGGAATTAACATGAAAATCATGACTCGCATGTCATGTACATCATGACTTACGTCCCACGCTCATGGTGCGCTGGCAGCCGTTTCGCTAGCTTGACATGCACCAAAATTGGTATCTCGCGACGTGGCTGTGTGGCGAACACAAATAACAGGAGTTGACATAAAAATCATGAAACGCATATCATGTACAGCATCATTTACATGCCACGCTCATGGTGCGCTGGCGGCCGTTTCGCTAGCTTGATATATACCAAAGTTGGTATTGCGCGACGTGAGTGTTTTGAACAGAAATAACAGGTGGTAACATGAAAATCATGACACGCATGTCATGCACAGTATGACTTACGTTCCATGCTCATGGTGCGCTCGCGGCCGTTTCGCTATCTTGATATATACCAAAATTGGTATCGCGCGACGTCTGTGTGGCGAACATAAATAACAGGTGGTAACACGAAAATCATGACATGCATGTCATGTAGGTAAGATTTAGACGCCACGCTCATGGTGCACTCGCGGCCATTTTGTTAACTGGATATATGCCTAAATTGGTATGGCATGACAGGAGTGCCGAACATAAATAGCAGGTCACGCATCCTATATATGTAGCAGATTATATGATTCATTAGCATGGCATATACCAGTTTGTACACGTATGCATGTAGGACAATCTCGCGATATATGGCGAACTAGATGTCACGACATGAATGACTTCATTAGCCTCAATGACAAACAAGACGATGTAGGCAGCTCTTTGCTGGCTGCTTCGTATTACATCGATTCCCACACTGCGTGGGATCTGCCGATTTTTTTTGTTGTTGCTATTGACCGCTGTTGCTCAAAAAAACATTTCTTTTCACAGCCTAAGAAAATGTGGCGTTCTTGTACAGCACTGTATTTTTCACTTTTTTACGACATAAGTTGCCGTCGGTAAGGGGAAAAGATTAATTTGAGTCAAAACAATGTCGAGCAAGTGACGTCACCTGTCGTGTCGAGGCTTGTAAACTATCTGTCTCCATTAAAATAAAAGAAGGCCGACTTTTGAGACATGTCTACACTTCGATCGCTTTTTTTTTACTTTTTCGTGCTTATTTTAGGCTCTTAATTGGCCGACACAGTTAAATCTGGAAGTGTCCCACTATATACTTGACCTGTATGATGAGCTCAGTCACGTTTTTGTAATTCCCCAGCTGTTTAGGTTTATTCTCAACTTTTTCTCAGCTAACACTTCAGGAGCATGCCTTTAAATTAAAGTCCACTGGAAATATCGTGGAAGTTCTTGCTAAGCTAAAGTATTTGAACTTCAGATCCTCGAGATTTGTGTGATTGAAAATGGCATCGTAACGCCTTTATGCATTGAAGAAATAATAATAATAATAACAATATTTTTTATCTCTCTAAATAAAACAGTACATGTGGCTAGGCCTGCCAAGGAAAAGTAATTTCCCTTTTGATTTTCCAACTTATAGCATACACCTAGTCTGAGGCCCGCTCTTGCTACGTCCAGCCTCGGTTTTTTCCGCATCCTGATTGATTTCTGACGGTGCCTATTCTGCTTCTCCAAGAAAAAAAGAGAGACGCCGTACGCGGCGTCTCTTGGTTTTTCTTTTAGTCGCTAAGGTGGTAGCACAGGGTGTGTAGAAAAGCAAGGAGAAAACGCCAAGTCACGTCTCGAGGTCTCTTCTGGATCGTGTTCGGAATAAGCCGAACGGAGGAAATCGCTATTTTCACTCCTTGCTGGCCCACGTCCACTTCAGAAGAAGCCGAGCACACAACGCTCCCTTCAGACATTCATCTTTTTTACCTCTGTACCTTCAGATCCAGGAAACTGTTCGTCCAGGACTTCATTTTACCCGACTGCCGCCTTACTGCAGCAAGCAAAAAGATATTACGTGAGTGCGTTCTATTTATACGGTCTGTGTTCATGGATGGAGGAGTGGCTTGGCTAGTACTCTCTGCGACGCAGTCCATCACGGCTGGAGACAACAGCGAAATTGAAATGAGAAATTTTCTTGTAGTTTAGTCTATAGAATTGAGCGCTATCATAAGTATTTGTTTTGCTATATATATATATATATATATATATATATATATATATATATATATATATATATATATATATATATATATATATATATATATATATGTGTGTGTGTGTGTGTGTGTGTGTGTATGTGTGTGTGTGTGCTGAACTTTTTATTTGTACTTCTGGAGGCCCTGTATCGCAAAGTCGTTTGCCAAGTCGGCACCAACCGACTTGGTTTGTTATTTTGCCACTGTTATCCCTATACTTGCACCCCCCTCCCCCAGTAGTTTCGTGTCTTCGCGATTGTAGAAGCGGTGTATTCTTCATCTACGAGAGAAACCAACCGAAGAACGTTTTGTGATAAAGAACGTTTTCCCATTTCCGCAAAGTGCATCTTAATCTTGGTTCTGTTTTTCTGGAACGTTGGAAAACTGAGAGGACTTTGCAGAGCTCTTCCTAGTCTACTTGACTGCTAAGAATTGCCGCAAATTTCTTTGTATGTATTATTGATTTCTAGTCAAATTGTACACTTTGCAAGTCACCCACCAAGTACAACAAAACGGCAAGTTCTTGAAAGTTTGTCACATAGGAGATTCGCCTCGTATGCCAGCGCTGTGCAAGCACTGTCCATTAATATCAGCAATTGGGGAAGTGGAGCGACGCTCAGAAATTACGCAAGAAAAGTTTTGTAAAAGCGCGCCCATGCATACTACTCGTTTGTGCAAGCCTTTATGTAATACGCACTTTGGTACGTATTCTCTACCTTAGAAGTTTTTAATGTATAAATTACACGAACCACTACGTTTGCACTACAATGTCACTGTACAATGTGTATGCCGTCTCTCACTTATATTTTGTATTTTTAGCCGGTTTTCATCCTTCCAATTACGGCTGTTGTTGCTTATGAGCGTGCTCTTTTTTGTTACTTTGTTTTTTTCATAACAGACTCCTGTAATAACCCTGCCAGAGGGTTGACAGGATAATGAAATATAATGCATAAAAAATGGAGCGTTGGTCTCTTTACGGTTAATGAAGTTCTTTGAGGCTCAGTAAAATATGTAATATTGTCAGTGGTAAGGAATGTAGGTTGCTTTCTACTACCATTTCCGCCTCTCCAATGAATAGATAGCGTATTTATTTTTGAGGTCTGTTTCAATCATTCCCAACGTATATACTAGCCAGATGCAATGATCCTTAGTTAGGATATGTATGCATGATACTACGTAATGAAAACCTTTTTACTGTACGTTACTTGCGGAAAATGGTGTTTTCGTAGCGGGTTGGCTCATCTGCGGATGTACACGAAGGAGAAGGGAGGAAGTGTCACGTAAAGCGCCAACGTACAGTTGCCCAAGGTTATCCATGAACCAGTGTAAGCGCCACAACTAAACCCCTAAGTGTCGCATTAGGTTCTCTTTGGAAATTTTTTCTCTTCATTATCCCGCATTTTTCTCTCGTTACGTAACCATTTTTAAAATTCTTTCGACTAGTTGATTTGCAGAGGACAGCTGCAGGGCATCGTATCAGTCAATCGTTGCTCTCTAGTTGAAATACGTTATTTTGTGATGCAGAACTGTTAGATAACCTCAATATTTTGCGAATTAACTTGTTCGCATACGTGTGTGGCATCGGTCAGAGTGAACGTTCGATGATGTGAATTCTTATTAAAAAGGTCTGCATTCATTCATTAAATTAGCTTAGGCTAAGGCGCTAAAAGCATTACACGTGCCACATGCGTCTGTCATCGGTGAATCACTTGAAACTGATTATTTACCAACGTAACCAATGCAATAGCAAAAAGAGCTGGGAAAATCGATTAATAAACTTTAGAAATGGCGTCTAACTAAATAAGAACAAAATCCAACTTGACACGTCCCATGATGCCACTGTATATGTTTGAAGAAAAACATTATTGTGAAATCTAGCAACACTAAGCTACTGAATCTACCCTTTGTAATGTACTATGGTAAGGAATACCATATGGAATACGGAATTCATGTTTATTGAACGATTGATTTCAAAGTGCTGGTATGAATGTGGCGTACTGAATTACCAGACATACCTTTCCGCTTCCGCATTTAGTGTAATTAGCACTTGTGCGCTTGGCAACTGCGTTTAGCCACTATGCCCTTTAAAGCGTAATTTCACTCTTCCAGTTCATATTGCTCGTGACGGTGCATCAGTGTTTCTCTGTTACACAACCTAAAGGGTTAAAAAAATAAGGTGAAATGATGTGAAAATTGACGTTTTGTATAGTAACTGCAATATACGCTTTCCAGGCGAAAAGTTGTAATTGGTCTGTGTATCCTCAGTTTTCTGGACTTCCGCTGAATAATGGAAATTAACGACAAAGGTAGAAAAAGAAAAGAAGGGGCTATCTACGCGTGAGGGCATGACAAAATGCCTAACACAGCCCCTCTCAGTTTTGTTGCCGTAGTGAATCTTTAAAGCCTTTGTCGTTTTTTTTTTCTTTCGCATTCAGCGTTTAGCAACCATTTAAGCATTTCGTTGTCGTTTATATCCGTTCTTATGCTCACTGTTTCCGTCCTGCTGCCTTATTTGCAGGCATCTCTAAATAAACTAATTAAACAAGTGCGGGTTTCTGGAAGCTTGCACAGAGGGCGGACAGGATAAAGTGAACTCGCGTGCAGTCTCCAGACGGCAGAAGAGGAAACTCGCTCTCTCCTTCGGCCTTCTTGCTTTTCTCGCTTCCTGCTCGACTCAATTTCACAGCGTGTCTCGAAAGCTGGAAGGGCAGTGAGCTTTTAGCGTGGAGTGAACGCCGCTGTCGGAGAACCTAGTTGAGGTTTGGAGATGCTTGGAATGAAGACATGCTAGGACAGCGTCCTTGTCACTCGAAATTCAGACCAACTTCACTAAACACGCTTTTTCGTTCTCCTACGGTCGTTGTTTCTGCTTCGTACACTCTCGTTATCGTAGGAGCGCCTAGAGTTTAGAAAGGGGGCATGCAGATGGGCGTGTTTTCGGAGCTTTGAAGAAAAGGAGGGGGGAAAAGCATGCTGTCACAACTGCTCGGCAGAGACGCGCACTTTTCGGAAATGAGAAGAGCTGGCTGTCGCGCGTTTACGCGCCTGGTGTCTTCCGGCTTTCCCGTTAATGAGATGTCAACAACTCGCGGTATGCCCGCAGCTCACTTCGTCTTTTCTTCATTTCTACTTCCGGCATTCCATGCACATTCATGTTTTGTAAGAGCACGTCGGGGTACTAGGCTTGTGCAGCAAGAACACTAAGTGTGAGCAGAAACCGTCTAGTCTTGTGAAACTAGTTGAGCGGTCGCCTCCCTGTTTTTGCCTTCCCGTGACCACAGCAAAATCTTCTCTTATTTCGCGTTGCCAAATAAAACACATTAAAGCTGTTGCACTACGACTCAGCACTCAAAGATATTTGCCAGTTAGTTTTATCTTTCGATATCTGCAATCAATCAGGAAGAGTGTGATCTTAGAAGATATTTTATCTGGCGCGGTGTTCATTCTTCTTCTCACCACAGAAAAACAAAGTAAGGCAGCTTCGCGCTAGTGCAGCCAAGCCTGAAGGAAGGGCGACGCTGGGCAGTCTTCTTTGTTCCTCTTTATTTGTCTCTTTCTTGCTTCCTCTCTTTCTGTTTTTTTGTTCTTCTGTCATCTCTCTGTTTTTTCTATGTCTTTTTCGTCTGTGTCCATAAGTACTTATTCTCTTTCTAACTCTTCCTATCTTTCTTTCTGTTTGTATATTAATTATGTTTTAAATTTATTGAATACTACTGGCCTGAATTTCCAGGCTGTAAGCAGGAGTGGACGGGTTACATATTACTTACAAACGCACTTGAACACTAAAGGAGCTCACATACAAAAAAAGTTACGGAAGAAGTAACCTGGGGAGACAAATACGGCAGTCCATACAATAATACGTATAATTTTTAGTGGCAAATGTTCGCTATATCAAAATATGTGGTGAGGCTTTTGCATTGCTCAACACTTGCAATGTGTGGAAAAAGAGACGCAAGTATCTTTTAAGTGCGTTAGACATATCAACGCGATGCACAATATCAGAGAATGTGACTGAAAAGAGAAAAAAAAATCAAATAATGAAAAGAAAGAAATTGGGGCGAAGCTTTCGCGGCACGTTGCTACACCCTTGGATATATGACATATTAAAACGATGCACCATTATCTGAGAATATACCTAAAAATTTGAAATAATGAAAAGCAAGGATAGGCGCGACGCTCTCCTGTCACGTTGCTACACCACTGGCGATAAGGGCAATATATCATTCCGTGTTATAAAACGAGGTAGTGAACGTGGAAACATAAGCGCACTCGATTGTTTCTCCGGGCAAGCGGTTCCAACCTCGGATGGTATGCGGGGAACCGAATGCATGTAACATTTTGTTTCGCACGAAATTTCACTACCTTTTTTGAGTGGAAAGATCGAGTGGGACGCTGCGTGAGAAGTAAGTACCTGCTTTTGTTCATTCCGTGCTTGTAATGGTATATCATATAGAATATTTCTAGCTTTTCGCGATAGCGTCTGGTTATAGGAATTCAAGATTTGTAGAAAATTAAAAAAATCACAGCATATCCACGGAGTGAATGATGATGAGTGAGCGAAGCTGCGGAGGTTCATCGGTAAACCGTGAATCTTCCGTGAATTCTGCCCAGTACATCATCACCGGCGTGAGATCGGGCGCGTTTATACTGAAGGTTCGATGAGTTATGACGACTTGCAGCTCACTTTAATTTTACATGTACGCTGTGAATTTTCTTTGTTTAGAAAACCATTTCTTTAGAAAACATCTGGCGTCTTTCGTTAAGCAGCTGGCGTCTTTTCGTTTTGCTTTAGAAACATCTGGCGTTCTTTCGTTTTGCTTTTACAAAACATCTGGCGTCTTTCGTTGGTTTATTTCATCAATCAACGGCGTTTTGAACAAAATTTTTATTGTTTAATCA
This sequence comes from Rhipicephalus sanguineus, assembly GCF_013339695.2. Lineage (NCBI taxonomy): Eukaryota > Metazoa > Arthropoda > Arachnida > Ixodida > Ixodidae > Rhipicephalus > Rhipicephalus sanguineus. Next base: position 65,689,436 of record NC_051177.1, on the reverse strand, counting down.
CGCACAGGAGAAATCTCACCAGGCACTACCTTGGAGGTAAACAATGGCTGCTAATGGGAATGAGAGACAGAAGAAGTCGGCTTTTAGCTAACACTTACACTTCTACTTCTACTAACGTTTCCTACTGGAACATGCCAATGGCTGCTAATGGGGAATGAGAGACAGAAGAATTCGGCTTTTAGTTAACGCGCACGCTGCGAATTTTTTATTGTTCAACAACGCACAGGACAAATCTCCCACCGGCACCACCTTGGAGGTCAAAGCGTAAGACTTGTTACGGACTACTACGACGATGACGACTACGAGGGACGAACAGGTGCCGCCTTAAGGAGCTTCGCCCCTAAAAATTTATATAGGCCACAAATTGCCTACTGCTACGCATGACATCGACGCGGTGCCTGGTGAGATTTCTCCTGTGCGTGATTAAACAATAAAAATTTTGTTCAAAACGCCGTTGATTGATGAAATAAACCAACGAAAGACGCCAGATGTTTTGTAAAAGCAAAACGAAAGAACGCCAGATGTTTCTAAAGCAAAACGAAAAGACGCCAGCTGCTTAACGAAAGACGCCAGATGTTTTCTAAAGCAATGGTTTTCTAAACAATGAAAATTCACAGCGTAGATGTAAAATTAAAGTGAGCTGCAAGTCGTCATAACTCATCGAACCTTTAGTATAAACGCGCCCGATCTCACGTCGGTGATGCTGTACTGGGCAGAATTCACGGAAGATTCTTGGTTTACCGATGAACCTCCCCAGCTTCTCCCACTCATCATCATTCACTCCGTGGATATGCTGTGATTTTTTAAGAACAGGTATAATTTTGGCGATTTTCCATTCAGTTGGAATCCAAGCTTCTTTTATGGAATAATTTATTATATAAAGGACATATTGCCGTGACTCTTTGAATAAAATTTTTAGCATTGCCGAAGTGACTCTATCGGGGGCCTGGAGCAGCAGCAGGAAGTTTCCTTAGCACCTCTGATAATTCCTCCATCGATATTTCAGTAAAACTATCACCTGATTTCGGCATTAATGAAGGGGGATGAACCTTAGTCGAAAAACGCTTTTCCAAACCTGTTGGACCGCCACCGACACCACCAACGGTGTTGGTGGTGTTGGTGGCGGCGTCTTTGCTTGTCAGCAAAAAATCAGCGTTGCCTGTGAGCGAAACATTGATGTGGATGCAAAAAAATAAAATAATTAAAAAAATCGATTCGAGTGGACCGTTGATTAGAACCTCCGGCCCCTCTCTCCGTTTAGCCTCTCGTCCACCACGCATATATCCTCTGGGCATACTCCTAGTCCTCTTGTTTTTAAAAGAGGTGTTTTGCAGCGCAGAATATTGTCAGGGCATGTGTGCTACCGAGCCGTACTTTTCATTGCACTCAGGGCAGTGTGGGTCGATGTCCGGAGCAAAGCGGCCAAACTTTCCTCTCGGCGGAAGAGATCTCGTTTGTAGCATTCTCAATCTTGAAGATTGAGGTCTAGTGCGCTTTGGGTGTAGGAGCGGGCATTTCCTGCGCCCAAGTTTACAGTGTTTCACTATTTTGTAAAAAAGAGAGTAATTGGTCGGGATTATGCGTGCAACCCGGACTGTATAGAGTGTCGAGAGCATCGCGAAATGTTAGACCTCACCTTTGGTCATGAACTACCTGGTTCAGGTTGTGCTTGCTGGGATGTACATTGGTTCCCATGTCCACCGGGAACCATCTTCTCCTCCTCTTATCAGGCCCCCTCATATCCACCCTGGTCACGTGATCCTTCTTAGCGTGACCACATCAGCGATGCCGATGGCACGTGGTCCATAAACAGCTTCGCTGTATGAAATGACATAACTTCAACTTTTTGGTGTTTGGTTCGTTCGGGTGTTTTCTAAACGCAATATTAGCCTGGCAATATTGGACGATAATGGTTCCGCCTGTTTGTCCCATTTAACTATTCACGACCCTTTACTAAACCTGTATACGCTCAGTGTCTTGTAGATATTCAAGTATAACACGTGTATGCTGCTTGCGCACAATTCTCAGTCATTCGGAGAACATCAAATTCCGAACGGACTCATCGCAGGAGTGTTCTTTCTTGCAAGCCGTCTAGTAGTCTTTTCTTCTCCACTGCAGGACTGCCGAGATCATTCAGAATTAAACCCCAACTGAGATTTAGATGTCAGACATTCTTCGTTGCCGTCGGGGTTTTGTTTAGCTGGCTTGCTTTTTCAAGCGAAGCTTGTACCGCTTCAGGACTGTCGTTGGCGTTCTGGGTGTTACCCTAAAGGGCCCCTCACCACCCCGCATTCAAAGACGAGGGAGTTGTTTCGTCCTCGCCTTCGCTACCCTTCCTACAGGCCATATCTCCTCCTCGCCACTTATTTCATAAAAGCACGTGTACCATGTCAGCACTAAGCATTGATCATATCAAGATTTCGCGCTTCTCGCCTACACAATGTTAACTCCGTTTGCGCAATGGTAAACACAGAAAATGAAGTGAAGTCAGTTGATCCCGCACGATAGTCACTCGAGGCAAGAAAGAACGCGTGCGCGGCTGCATGGCAAAGTAGTGCAGGAGACAATTCACATCTGATATTTCGCGTATGTGGGCCAATCGAGAGTATGTACTATATAGACGTCACAGGAATCACTGTATGCGTCACGAAGTGCGCCAGAAAGACGAGAAACGCCCGGAGATAATATTGCACTCGTTTTTTAAATGCGAAGCACTTCTTAGCGAACTTCTGTGACTTTGAGCGTATCTATCTATCTATCTATCTATCTATCTATCTATCTATCTATCTATCTATCTATCTATCTATCTATCTATCTATCTATCTATCTATCTATCTATCTATCTATCTATCTATCTATCTATCTATCTATCTATCTATCTAGCCGCCTACGACTTTGTGCTCTCCTGCTCGTTTCGTTAATCAAATGTACACCAAAATTGGTATGACATGACTGTATGACGAACATGAATGACGAGTCATAACATGAAAATCATGACATACATGTCATGAACGACATGATATACATGCCACAGTCTTGGTGGTCTTACGGCCGTTTCGTTAACTTGATATATACCAAAATTGATACGGCGTGACAAGAGTGTATGACGAACATTATCGACAGGTCCTAAAGTGCAAGTCATGACATAAATGTCATGTACAGCATGACTTACGTGCCGCGCTCATGGTGCGCTGGCGGCCGTTTCGCTAGCTTGGTCTACCCCGAAATTGGTATTGCGCGACGTTACCGAGTAACGAACATAAATAACATGAGTGGCACGCATTTTCCTCAATGACAGACAAGACGATGTATGCAGCTATTTGCTGGCTGCTTCGCATTACACCGATTCCCACAATGCGTGGGATCTGCCGGCATTTTTGTATCTTCAGAGGATGATGGGGGGCCTTTAAAAATTAGCGCGGTGTCCGCGAGCGCGAAGAAAAACGGCTCTCGAAGGTGCCGCGGTCACATGTGTATATGCGTGCGCCGCTTTCCAATAATTTAGGTTTTCTGCATCGTGGGCTTGTCGGCGATCAGCTGTATCTGATACCTCAATCTGATTTGTTATCAAGGTTATCGAAGTGACTTGTCATTTCACGTTGCCACATTTCATTGTTGCCTGGATATGAATACATGATCGTCGCTGTTGCCAGTAGCAACTGAAGCATTGCGCTGCCATGCACGTGGATGACGGTCCGATTCCCGGAATTGAGGACGGAAACAGTTGGGAGGGAAAATTTCGCAATGCAAAAGAAAGAAAGAAAGAAAGAAAGAAAGAAAGAAAGAAAGAAAGAAAGAAAGAAAGAAGGAAAGAAAGAAAGAAAGAAAGAAAGGAAGAAAGAGAGAAAGAAAGAAATCTACTACGTCGTGCACGCACACTCCAAGCTTCACTTGTCCCCATTTTCCCGATAGGAAAAGGGTTCCTAAATAGTTTTTCTCCGTTTCTTTTTATGTACGTTCTGTGAAATAGATCTTACTTTTCTAGACGTATTTCTCCGCTACGTTCTTTTTAATTTTTTCCACTTGAGTTTTGCGTCGTTCTTTACCGGATTCGAAGGCCACAAGGCATCAAGAAAACGATTAACGTTTATCGCCACAGCGGCGGTACTTCCAACATTGCCGTTGCCCCCTTTCATTTCTTCATCGTGTTCCTTCCATACTTTTATGATCGAAGGTGTGGTCTCAATGCACCTAGATCGCGTTATTACTTTTCACAGAAACAGGCAGGTGAAAGGTAGCGGGGTTTTCTGACGCTCGACCGCCTGCACTCGGCCCATCACCTCTGCTCAACTACCTGCTGACGTCATTGGAGCAGTTTTTTTTTTTATATTTTCACACCTTCTGTTTTCTGATCAGCTGTTTCTCAGCACTTTTCTTCGTACGTTCTTGTGTCTCCCGTTCTGACTACTTGTGTATTTTTTATTAATTATTAAGGCGAAAGCCTTATGTGTCTCATGCGAACGTGATGTTGAGCGAAAGACCGGCGCGTCGTACAAAAAGTCACATCACCACCCGCGTTCCTCAGGTATTGCCTTTGTGGCGTTCATTGACTTCGCCTATGCGGTGTTCTCTGGATTAAAAAATCAAAAACCGGCGTTCGTGTGAAGACATGAACGCCGAAGTAGTGTGTCCTGAAGGCACACTACTCGCGCGCCTCGTGGCTTGAGGCGCACAAGCTGCGCGTTCATTTCATCTTTAAGGCATTCACGCGACTAATAAATAAAGAAAAGCAGCGTTCGCTTCATATTAACTGCACGGTAATATATCCACACCGGAACTACTTTAGCCTACGAGCCTTCTTGCGCGTATGTATAAGGTACCCTATGAGATATTCGTTTCTACTTTTTTTTTTTACCGTCACATTACTGTGCAGCTTCTTCCCGAAGCTTTGCTACAACTATCGCAACATCTTCAATGCCAGCGTTCAATCAATCTTATCTAGCTTGATATACACCAGATAGCACTACTAAGGAGCCACACAAATTTGATGAGATCCAGCTTATTACGTAAATGAGGGAAATAATAAGTGTCGAAAGTTTTTTTGATCACGTTTTTTCAACATTGTGACATTTGACGTACGAAGCGAGGTAATGTCAATGAAACACCGTGTAGGGTGCCATACCGAGCACTTTGTTTATGTATAGTCAGAGTCGAAGCCCTTCGAAGCACTCATGTAAATTATGTGCGTATGAATTTAATAAAAAATTAAAATAAAAGCTTCAAAATAGGTATATATTTTCCAATTCCTTCGTCCTTGAAAGTATTTTGTCCTGCGCCGTTGTAGGGTATCCGTTCCCGTTCTGCTAATGAAAGTGAAATATCGGGGTGGCCGCAAGCTACGTGCCTCATCCGTGTTAATGATATCTTCTAATGCTCAACACATCCTGCTCTCTAAATATTCCGACATTATTTCATTTCCAACCGACCTCAACCTACTTTGAAGATGTGCGTCATATTCAATGCGTCCCTCAGATTTTCGCGATCAAAAAATTGCCGTTGCGGTACAGATTCCTTGGTTCCATCTTTATTTTTTTTTGTGTGTGAGTAGGAGTCCCAGAGCTCACAACACAATAGAACATAGAAAACGCTACCTGTTTTCTCCTTTCTTGGGAACAAAAGTAGACGCAGTAAATGGCAGGAAGAGTGAATGTGGTCAAATTAAAAACGCCATTCAATTTCGCGTCGGGAAAATGGAATCACAGAGGACAAGTATAACAAAGCCCATTTGTATTTACCGTTCTATCGCTTCGTAGATGTTTCTTACATTTATACATTTATGATGAAACACAGGTTCTAACACAACGCAGGCCATGAGATGTTAATACAGTTATAGAGACTATCAGTATATGAGTGCTACAATATACGAGGCATTTCCACAAATTTGTTTAGTATTCCGGTGCTTCTCAATGTCATCATGCTATGAAAACGCTACGGAGTAATACTAGATGGTATCTTTAATCATCTCTAGATGGTATCTTAGATGACTAGATGGTATCTTTAAATCATTAATAGCTTCTGAAATAAACTTTTAGTCATCTGCATGGTGATAGAAAAATCATTATAGCAGGCCGAATTGATGCCAAGTTTCACTGCCTGGCTTGCCATCGATGCCGCCTCGTTTTCGCGAGTAGTGACGCGCCGGTTTAATATGCGGTCCCGCCAGGAATGGAATGCATGGTGACAGCGTCCGTCGAAACGACACCTCTGGGATTTCTTCCCGTTAAAATTGAGAATTCTAGGCGATAGAGGAACAGATGAAGCGCGCAGCAAAAAACGATCTTTTTTTCTAGCGGATGACTCCGGTGGAGACAACGCTGAGAGGTAGCGAAGGGTCGCCATGCTTGAGAATGGCGGGCGTACATGAGAAATGCAATTTCGCCTGACGTTTTATGAAAACGTGCGACAGGCTTAAAGCGAAAGATGTAAGTTAAGCTACAGATCAAACTAAAAAGAAGATGAAAGTTTAAACACATTATCTAGAGAGAAAAATAAAGTTGTTTTACATATTTAAGGAACAGCTGTGATTATTCGAACATGTCTTGGTTTTTGATTCTGGGACAAACTCAGCATACGGCAGCTACCAACGCTCTCAGCTATGAGCAGCAACGGCAGCGGCGAAAACAAAAAGAAAGAAACACGGCGGGGACCATCTAAGCTGGTCCCTTCGAATTTGAATTGATATGTCATCGTCGTGCTTTGTACGGCCCGTAAGTCCTACACCAACGCTTGTGTTTCCGTTATATTTGCGTCCTGACGCTTCGACAGCAATGTAGTCATCACTAGTTTTTCATTCTTTCCAAGATTCATTCTCGAATTCTCGGGGACAAGGCTTATAAGGCATGGTTGAACAAACAGCTGATTTCAGTAATAATTACAACACTTACCTAGTACTTTTTCCATAGCGTGCAATGACACAAGGTGACAGCGGACGCCACCACTTACTTGTTGCTGTCGGGACACAGGTCAAGTAACGTCTGCGAGTTCGGATCGAAGCGGGTGATCGCGTCTGCCTGGGGCTGCCATGCTTGTACGCCAACACCATTTGCTAGCGGTGAGCGATATAATAATAGAATGGATATCACGTCTGTTTGAATCTTGATTAGCGTATCACTTATTGCTGCAATGTAACACGTGCCAAACACACGCAGATATCTTTACCTTGCTAATTATATTGCTATTACGATTATGAATATGTTTCGCTGTGCAAGCATGTGACTTGTTTACACCTAGTAGCTTCCGCCCTGCTACAACTAGTCTATGAGATAGAGTACTGAAAGAAAGTACTTCAAATGAATGTTGTAGTCGTCCAAAGATCAATAGTTCACGCACATACGCACATTTTGGCATAAACACTTGGTGTGTACGATAGGTGCCCATGAAATTATGGTGGCATTTCGAGCTTCTCTCCGCTTCCGCCGAGGCATCAAAGAGAAATGCCTCATGAAACGCGAAAACCGACCGTCGGCATCCAGGGGTGTCGGTGAAAAGCATCATCACGTGGTGGTGCAAAAAATCGTCACCACGCGAGGACGTCATCATGGCATCATTATGAGATCACATGACGGCGTCATCACATGACATCGTCGCTTCGTGGAAGCTGAGCCGGACACGGATGTCGGGCTAAACCACCCTATGTGCAGAGAGCTTTCGGAAGGGGGTAGGGGAGGAATAATACATCGACTACATAAGGGGGAATGCATAGGTGCCCGCGGGAGTTTTTTTTACAGCGAAAGCTGTTATGAGATCTTTCACCGGCCGTTTTCGGCACCGTAGTTGTCCGCCGCCGCCGCCGCCGCCGCTGCCGCCGCCGCCGCCGGTGTCCGTAACCACTATCGCTCGAAATAAGAAAAAAAAACGAAATAAGAAAAAAATTCAAGGATGGAACGAGGTTCGAACCTGGGCCCTCTGCGTGGGAGCCCAGTATTCAACCTCGGAGCCATGCCGGTGCTTGACACTGCTTTGCAAAAAGGTCCTATAAAGGCTTCATGTCGGGAAGGAACCATATTAGCATATGCAATATAGCGTGGTAGAAGAGTAAAATAAACACCAAGCGTAGCACAACGCGAATTCTGTAACCAGGCGTCACACAATGCGAATTGCACAACGAGCAGGTTGTTGAATGCTTCCAACCCATTACAAAGGTATCTGCCATAATTCTTCGTCGTCATCAGGCACAGCATCAGCAAAGTGCCCATGATGCCTTACATGCGTTTAGCAGGTGCCACGGCTCTCCGTGGAATGACGAAAAATGGCACAGTGCTTGCTGCCCTACTTCTCAAAAATTACAATAATTTATAGCGTAGTGGGTTCCTCGCAAGTGCACTTGTATTGGTTGCCAAGGAAGTCCATAAGCGCATGATCCATTTCCTCGGGTTCTCAATAAAGTTACAGTGATTTATAGCGTAGTGGGTTCCTCGCAAGTGCACTTGTATTGATTGCCAAGAAAGCTCATAAGCGCGTTATCCATTTCCTCGGGGTCTCAGTAGCAGAGGAAGCGGTACCCGCCGGCACACAAGAGTCTGAGTAGAGAGCAAGCGGTGACCAGGAAAAGACTCCAGGCCGGAACTTACCCGCACGGAACATTGATGCACGCAATGTATCCAGGGACTTACAGGCGGGACTGCAAGTTTTGCCCACCGGACACGCACAACACCCTGCACCACATGGTGCTGGACTGCTCGAACAATCCGGACGTACCACCATCATCACCCCCAAGCGGAAACGCAGAGGAAGGAGCAGACATAGAGAAAGAACTAGAAGACCAGTGGGAGGCTCTGCTGGTGACGCAAGACCCTGACAACCAGCTACGATTGGTGAACCGGGCTCGGGCGGCGGCAGCGAGCCATGGCTACCTGGACTGAGGAGGCCACCCACCTTAGGGCTCAAGTACCAAGAGCCTGTTCAAAAATAAAGTTCATTTCTCTCTCTCAGTAAAGTTACAATGATTTAGAGCGTAGTGGGTTCTTCGCAAGTGCACTTGTATTGGTTGCCAAGGAAGCCCATAAGCGCATGATCCATTTCCTCGGGGTCTCAGTAAAGTTCTTCGCCCCCCCGCCGTCTCTCTCCCTCGTCAACGTATGTTATACAGCATGACGGGAGAGGGAAATAGCGACCGGGCGTCACCCAATGCAAAGTACATAACTGGTGGGCCGTTTAATGCTTCCAACCCATTACAAAGGTCTGAGCCATAATTCTTCATCGTCATAAGTCGTCGCGTCAACACCGTGCACATAAGGCCTTACAGACGTGTAGCTGATGCCTCGCTTCTCCGCAGAATGACGAATAATGGCTTAGTAGGTGCTTCCCAACTTCACAAAAATGTGATTTA